>NC_041382.1:429829302-429870758 GCF_002162155.2 Triticum dicoccoides
CACTCACTGTTCATCCAGAGGCAACAACACAGGGTCCTGTTCATCCACCCCCACTGGGAACTGTTCATCCAACCCCTCCCAGCAACACTCACTGTTCATCCAGAGGCAGCATCGATCGGCTTCAGTTAGCAGTAGTAGTGAAGGAATCGCTCGATCCGGTTCAGTTAACATCCATCGATCGATCGCTCGGGTTCAGTAACGCGTAGCCTGAAGTGCAATCACTCGGGTTCAGTTAGAGCCCAACTCCTCGCTTGGGTTCAGTTAGAGACCAATGCCTCGCACCCACGCACCGTAACCGGGAACACCCCGATATTCTCCTCGCCCTTGATTCTACCATGGTTTTTTCCGTCATGGACAGCCCAAAGAATGTCATGCAGCTGCGTCTCCGGCCCGCCCAGGACGAAAAGCCCATTTTCTTTCATGATTTTTTGTCATAGAAGTAGGACCCCACCACATCTATGATGATACCGTGTTTTGTCATAATTATTGTCATAGAAGTGTCGTAAGTATGACAAAAAAATTCATTTGGCCCAAAATGTCACGGATGTGTCTTTTTTTGTAGTGAGACAATCTGCGCACCGGGCACCTCGTCATTTAAGCCTGGTTCAGGGGCTACTGAGGGAGTCTTGGACTAAGGGGTCCTCGGGTGTCGGAACTATTGGATATGGGCCGGACTGATGGGCCATAAAGATATGAAGACCGAAGACTCTACCCGTGTCCGAATGGGACTCTTCCTGGCATGGAAGGCAAGCTTGGCGACCAAGTATGAAGATTCCTTTTTCTGTAACCGACCTTATGTAACCCTAGACCCCCCTGGTGTTTATATAAACCGGAGGGCTAGGTCCGTAGAGATAGATCCTCATAATCATAGTCAGGCTAGACTTTTAGGGTTTAGCCATTACGATCTCGTGGTAGATCATATGGTGTTTTCCCCCTCTCTATCTTGTTGTGATGAATTGAATTTCCCCTTTGAGATTTCGTTTTATCCGATTGAATACTTCTATGGGTTTGAGAGCAGTTGATATATGTCTTGCATATGAATACTCATGGTGACAATCGGGTATCATATTGATTCACTTGATAAATGTTTTGGCACTCAACTCACGGATTCCCGAGGTGACATTGGGGTAATCTACGCATAGGGGTTGATGCACCTTCTTGTCTTTGTTTCTCCGGTAGAAATCTTGGGGCACTCTTTGAGGTTCTTTGTGTTGGATTGAGTATCATGAATCTAAAATTATTTAGTGTTATTTTAGTACGAACTCTTGGCTAGATTGATCAGAAAGAATAGCTTCGAGGTGGTTTCATACCCTACAAACGATTCCTTCTTATGCTCACCGCTAGATTGGAACTTTGGAGTGATTCTTCATTGCACGTCGAGGGATGGTTATATGATCCAATTATATTAGCATTGTTGGGAGATTGCACTAGTGAAAGTACGGACCCTAGGCCTCATTTTAAAGCATTGCAATACCGTTTGTGCTCCGTTTTATCAATTGCTACCTTGCTATTTTTTATTGTTCTTATTACAAAAATCAATATCTACTATCCATATTACACTTGTATCACCATCTCTTCACCAAACTAGTGCACCTATACAAGTTACCATTGTATTTGGTGTGTTGGGGACACAAGAAACTTTTTATTATTTGGTTGCAGGGTTGTTTGAGAGACCATCTTCATCCTAAACCTCCCACGGATTGATAAACCTTAGGTCATCCACTTGAGGGAAATTTGCTACGGTCCTACAAAACTCTGCGCTTGGAGGCCCAACACGTGTCTACAAGAATAAAGTTGCGGAGTAGACATCAGATTGCAACATGTTTTGTCAAATAGTTAAATCAGCCATTGATGAAGTATGATTGAAATTTCTTAAAACACCAAGAGATGACCAGTCTATTCCGATTGGTCCTGATGGAAAAGTTATTTGCATCGGCCACTTCAAGCTGATTGATTTAAGCACGAGAGGGTTAAAGATACTGGTGACGGGATCAAGCTTTTAAGTAAAGAAGTTGTTGAAGTGCATAATGAACATAAACTTGAGGGCGAGAATTCCATTGAAGCTACAATGAAGATGCCAAGGACTAGGGGGTAGCAAGCAAATCCAATGATCTATGAAAGGAAACCAAAAGAAAGAGAAGGTCGAGGTAAGCACAAAGGTAAAAGGTCGAGACTCACTTTCAGGCAACTATTGGAAAAATATCATAAGAAGAGTGAGGAGACAAGTTCTTATCGGCCAAGTAATTCAAAAGTATCAAGATCACTCCCTAGGCGCAAATCCGAGGATCGGTATTGGCAAAGTGAGAATCTCAATGCAACATATTAATATCCTTACTTTGGACTGCCAATGCCAATGTCATGGATGCCTACCTATGCTCATGTAGATCCATATCCATCATGGGACAGGTATGAGACAAGAGCACATTCTCCATCTTATTTTACACCATCTCACCAACATTATGCAGCGCCAAGAAGATCAACGTTTGATGAACAATCACATGTCAAAGACTGTTTCAATCATAAGGAGTTAGTCTGAAGCTCAAGGAACAAGAAAGAGGTGGTCAACCAAGTGTATCGTGTTAAAAAAGATGGTCATAAGAGTGCTACTTCCGGTTTGATCTCAAATGAAACAGAGCCAATTAAAGTATTGACATTGGCTACTAAAGGCAATGAGGCAAGTCAATCAAGTTCCAAATTTGAAGAGAAGAAGTTCAGAGTGCACAAGGTAAAACAAGAATTGCCATTCCTTCAAACAAAATCGCAGCTGGGGTGCCCACTCAGCTTATTATATTGGCAAAAGAATAAATTACAAAAACTTAGTGCACAAGAACTTGAAGAAAGGAACATGAACTACCCGGATGACAAGCCGAGTAATCAAATCATACTTTTATTGCTTCAACTTTTTCAACTTTCATGCAATAATTGAGCACGACTCAAGGACTTGGCTTTAACATCGCAATAGTTAAGCTAGAGTGACCCATGCTAATGATGTTATGTCATCATGTTTTACTAAGACAAATTTCCACTTGATAAAAATCAAAGTCAAATTAAAATTTAAAATGCAAGACAAATTATTATTCCTTCAAACAGTAAAACAAAAGTGTTCATGTTATTGCAAATAATCCCTAGCTAATAAGTTTAAAGAAACCAACATCATTTGAGATAATTATATGTCCCTAACTTGTTTAAAGAACTGCCAATGGCAATAAATTAAAACATTTCAAATTAAAGAAATAGTTAAGCATTTCAAGATAAATTGAAACTAATTGTGCTAACTTGAAATGTTGACTGCTATTTGTGTGCCAAATATCAAGTTCAACTAAATTTATTTAATATAGAAAAGAAATACAAAACAAAAAGAATAGAAGTAATAGAAAAAGAAAAGAAGAAAAATCTAAAACCTATTGTGCAACTAGGCCGCAAGTGCACAGTTGCCGGCCCAGCCCACCATCGTCGTCATATTCCTCCTGTTCACCAGAAGCGCATTGGACGGACGCGCAGCGTCCATGGCTGCGGATGGCGACGTGTCGGCCAGCCGCCGCTTCCCTTCGAACTACAAGGCTCTACCAACCAACCCATCAAAACCATAGCCGCCCATTAGCCCCTCTCCTCGCTACCTCATCCCGATCTAGACGGGTCCGACGCCACTGTCTCCATGGCCACCCTCGCCCTCACGCCAACCGAACTCCCTACTACTTGTGAGCTGCATTGGGATTCCCTCGAAGAGGAGAGGAAGAAGCAGTACAGTAGAAATAATTTCCCTAAGTTAAGAACCAAGGTTATCAATCCAGTAGGAAAACCACGTGCAACCTCGTTAGTAGCACCTACACACACACAAAAGCAAATACATGCACCCAACGCAAACAAGGGGGTTGTCAATCCTCTCAGCGGTTATTTGCAAGGATCAAATCTCGTAGTGGTAGGCAAATAAATAAATTGCAAAATAAAATAGAAATACATTAAAATGCAGCAAGGTATTTTTGGATTTTATATATGATAAAACTATACTTGGGGGCCATAGTTTTCGCTGAAGGCTTTTCTCTCGAGCACATAAAGTACGGTGAGTGAACAAATTACTGTTGGGCAATTGATTGAAAAGCACATAGTAATGACGATTTTCAAGGAAATGATCATGTATATAGGCATCACATCCAAGACAAGTAGACCGACTCATGTCTGCATCAACTACTATTACTCCACCCATCGACCACTATCCAACATCCATATAGAGTATTAAGTTAATAATAACATAAAACGCCTTAAGTAAGATGACATGATGTAGAGAAAGTAAAACCAAGCAACATGAATGAACCACATCTTTTTATCCTTAATGGAAACAATACAAAAACATGTCTAGTCCCTTTGTGTCACTGGGATTGAGCACTGCAAGATTGAACACATCACAAAGCACCTCTCCCATTGCAAGAAAAATCAATCTAGTTGGCCAAATTAAATGGATAGATCGGAGAGAAATACAATGCTATAGTAATCGTGCGTAAAAGAATTCACAGAAGACTCAATTAGTATTGATGAATAATCTGAGCATATACCCACAATTCATCGGATCCCAACAAACACACCAGAAAAGAAGATTTGTAACATCCCAAAATTCTAAACTTTGGAATGTTATATTAAATAAACAATTATGATTGTTTGTTTGATTGTTGTGTGATTGATTCTGTGTAATTGAAACATTTTGAAAGTTGAATGACAGGGGAAAAAGGACTTTCCCAAAACTTTCATCTTGCATTTTTATCTCCAAGAATGCAAATTCATTTCATCACAAAACTCTAGAGTGAAGATAATATGACTTCTTCCACTTAAAGAAATCAAAATAGGGTTGAGAAGATTTGAATTCCATTTGAGGATATTTAAAATCCGAAAATTTATGCCACTCGAGGATTTTCATGACAGAAGATAATAGGACTTATTCAACATATATGAAATAGAGTGGGGAGTGATGAGGACCACTTTAAAAATTTATTTGAGTCACTTCTATTTTTTTCATTTTGAGTTTCAACATCATTTCTATAAAATAAAGAGAGGGGATAAAATGACTTCCTTAAATATAAAAGAGTTGGGAAAAATTATTAGAATATTATTTGGAGTTTATTTGGTATTTATTTTATTGGCAAAAAGTGCATTTATTGCATTATAAAAATATTTTTTTAATTATTTGAGCAGGAATTAATGTTCACTATGATATATATTATCAATAGTGATTTTAGGAATTTTTGTGGTATTTTTAGAAATTCATTTGAATTTATTTAAGGCCACTATTATTCTCTGTAAAAAAACACAAACCCTCACATGTGCGCGCGCTCAGGCCTAGTAGCGCTAGCAGGCCTGGCCGACTAAAAATTTGGCCCAAGGCCCAGATCCCACTCCGAAGGCCTTCCCGCCGGTCGACCGCCCCACCTCTCACCTCACTTGCGTCCTGCTGCCGCCACTGACTGGTGGGCCCGCCCCATCCCCCTCAACCTCCCGCACCTCCCGTGCAGGATGAACTCGCGAGTGCGCCCGCCCGAATCCACCGGCCGAAGCTCGCACGGATAGAGCTTATTTGCCACAACTGCATCTCCTGATCGCGCCTATAAATGACCCCGAACCCCCTCTGTTCACTCCACCGACTTGCTCGACCCCTTGCCGGACACAGTTGCCACCGTCATCTCTTGGATCTCGCCATCCGAACCAACTTCGCTGGACCATTCCCTCACCCGTAAGCCGAACTGAGCCTCGTTTTCTTTGTCAATCGTGTGAATGTGTCCACGTGCTTCTTTTTGACATCTCTTCTTGCGCTAGGTCTTTCCGAAGCCACCACCCTAACGACCCCGATCCCCGCCGGAGCACCGGAGCCGCCGCCCTTCGCCTCGCCCGACTCGGCCACCTCCGCCATAACCCTCTCGACGCGGTCGACCTCCCCATCGTTTTTCCCGCCGCCGTCCCGCCGATGCCGAGGCCCTGCTCGACGCCGACACTGTCACCCACTATGAGACGACCGCCACCCCGTTCTTTTAGTTTTTTCATTTGGTTTAAATGACCGTGCGGTTTTATTTTAAACCGACATCAGTTTTCTTTTAGTTTAGCCGTAGCCGTCGTTTTGCCTCAAGATTCGGCCGTTCGCCGCCACGTGTCCAAGGACCTGGTCGCGAATAAAACTATCATAGTCAAGTCCTTGAGTTTTTAGTTTATCCCCTAAACTTCGAATGGTTTTATTTTTTTAACCATAAGTGCAAATTAGATGAAACCAATGGCAAATTCTTCATCATGATTAGATCTATCCAGTGATGTCATCTTTGCAAACTTTTGTCATATTAAAATTTGAAATTTATTCAGGTTTGAATTCAAACTTCAACTAGCCATATCTCCTAAACCGGAGCTCCGATTAAGTTGATTGTTTTTGCACTTTCTCACCGTAGCCAGATCGTATGACTTGTACCAATCTCACAATATTTTCACACAATTAGGATATGTCCATGATAGTGTTATTATTATGCCGTGTATGCACTTTAGTTCACATCACATCTTTGAACCCTATGTCATATGTTGTTTTGCACATAGTATACTTTTTGTGATAGTTAAGTGTGTTGTGTTTTCATTTGGATTTTTAGAGTCTTCTCATGTTGCATGTTATTTGGTTCTCTGAAATGATTCCTTATGTGAATGAAATGTTTGACTTGATAGAATTTCATTGTTGAGTGATGGATAGTTCCATTAAGTAAATTTCTAAGAGCGATATAATCATCATCAACTATTACCACGCAAGTTCACATTTGACCATTCTTTCAATTACCTATGTTTTATATATGCAGTTAGTCCTTTGCATTAGGATTGCATGCTAGGAAATTTATGCCGAATGGCTATGCTTTTACCTAGTAGTTCATTTGAGGTAGGCCTGAACTATACAACCTTTGTCACCATCGTGTAAATTTATATTTGCCTCTCTAAGGTAGACGTGGATTGGAAAGTATTCATGGTGAGACATGAGTAACAACGTAGTAATCAGAACCAAGACTTTTAAATGAACTACCTGGGCAGAAATTGGTTTGAATTGTGGTGAAGTACAATGGGAGCATGCATGGGAAATCCATGGTGGTGCACCACTAGTGGTCCGTCCGCTTAGGATCAAAGGAATCAAGCGTATTTTCATGTCTACAAGCTTACATGTGCAGTCACAAGACAATATGGGCGCTGGCTTAGTTGATTAGTTAGTGTGACCTCTTCTGGGATAGGCTAGCAGATGTAGATTATGTTAGGTGTACCGGCCTATCCGTGGGTTAAGGGGGAACACTTTCGAAAGACCATGTCACAGATCTTCCGATCATGGATGTGGTGGAGTCTTGTGGGGAAAAGTATGCAACCTCTCCAGAGTGTCATCCTAATCGATTAGTCGTGTCCCTGGTTATGGACAACTTGAGCATCTAGTAGTGGAAATGCAGGGAGATCTCTATCGGTGTCGAAACCGGCCGATCTCGGGTAAGGGGTCCCGAACTGTCCGTCTGCGGATCGAAGGTAACAGGAGACAAAGGGGACACGATGTTTACCCAGGTTCGGGCCCTCTTGATGGAGGTAAAACCCTACTTCCTTCTTGATTGACTTTGATGGTTATAGGGATTACAAGAGTTGATCTACCTCGAGATCGTGAAGGCTAAACCCTAACTATCTAGCCTATATGAATTCTGATTGCCTCTACGGACTAAACCTTTCGGTTTATATAGACACATGTAACACCCCAGATGTAACTTTCCATATTTGTAACTCCGACTCTTGCTATTTTTGGCCATGTGATATGATTTTCCCTTCGTGGTTGGGTCTTGTCTTTGTTTTGGATTTTTTTTCTTGTCATGCATTTCATATCATGTCATCATGTGCATCTCATTTGCATTCATGTTCGTCTCATGCACCCGAGCATTTTCCCCGTTGTCCGTTTCGCAATCTGATGCTCTCTTGTGCCCCGTTGCACCCCTCTTATCTTGTTTCGTGAGCGGGAGAAAAAGTTCTCGAAATGGGTCAAGATTTGTCGAGTGGCCTTTATACATCACCCATAGGCCGCCTGTCAAATTTCGTTCCATTTGGAGGTCGTTTGATTCCCCAACGGTTAACCAGGTAACCGCAAGAGCCCCTCTTTTGTTGCAACCCAACACCCCTCCAAAACAGCCCACTAACCCATCTAAACCGCACCTCATTTGGACACTCCTAGCTCCCTCTACCTATATATTTGTCATCCCCTCCTCATTTTTTGTGGTACAAATCCTAGCCCCGCTCCCCTCGCGCCGCCCGACGTGTCCGCCTCCACGTCGTTTGGCCAATCTGGAGCTGCCACCTTAGCACCGCCGCCTCCCTCCTCCACTCGCGCGCCGCCACATGTCGTCATCGTCCTTCTCCGTCGCGCGGGCCCGCGAGCCCATCCGCGGACCGCTGGGTCCGGTCGTCGCCGCCGGCACCGCCCGGGTCCCTGAGCCGCAGCGCCGCCCGTCAGCCTCCTCCGCTCGCGGGAGCATCGTTGGACTCCGCCGTCTCCGCCGCTCTTCACCCGCCGCACCGGCTTCCACGTCACTGGACGTCGCCCGAGCGCGCCGCCCTCCGCCCAGCGCTCTGCCGCCCGCTATGCCTCGCCGCCCTCCGCCTCTTGTCGTCGGTACCTCATCGGACCCCGCTTGCTTCCCTGCTGCCGACCACGCAACCTCGTCGGCCGAGCTCGTCACCGCGCGTCGATCTGCCGTCTCCGCCCCGCGGGACCTCACCGGCCTACGACAACCGCCGGATCCGGACGAGATCCTCTGGATCCACCCATCTCTGGTCTCCTCCTCTCGCCGGAACAGCCCCACCGTCGCCGGAGCACCGGTGTGTGCCGCCGCTGCCATGCGGGATCAGGAGGAGCCCCGATCCCCGCCTCCCCGCTTGCAGCGCCCTCATGGGCCAAAGCCCGCACCAGGCCTAGCATGGCCCGGCAGCGCGGCCCAGCTCCGACCTCCCGCCGGCCTGCCTCGCCTCCTCTTCACTTGGGCCGAGCCCATGGTGAGCAGCCCATGTTCTCCGCCATGTGCACGTGTTAGTTATGTGACGCTCCGTTCGGTCCAGTAAAATTTTGACTAAATCCCTGCATATTCATAGCATGTGTGCATCTTTGTCGTGTCATATCCGTGTGCTGGTTGCTCTGATTTGTGTGCATGATATGTCAAAATGTTCGTCTCGTGATGCTCTTCTTGTTAGTTGCATTTGCATGCATGTTGTTGTCCATATTGATGACATTGTCCTCATTGCAAGAGTGCTATATGATGTTAACTGTTGCCTGTTAACAGATCTTGATGATTTGTCATTTTTGTTGCATTTCGTGTGTGCAGCCTATGACCATGATGTCTACACGTGTTATGATCTCCATCCTGCCATATTTCCAGAGGTGCAAATCTTGTATTTTTGTGATCTATGTGGTGACTAGCACAAGCATGCAAAGTAGGCTCCGTGATGTTGCTGTTTTCAAGCACTTAGTGATTTTGCTAAGTCCTTTTCCTGTTACATTTTGATGCCATGTAAACGTGTTGCTACCATGAGTTCCATGATTATTTTGAGGTAGTTCAGTAAGGATGTTTTGAACATATGGTTATGCTCTATACATTCATGCCTCTGGTTGCAATTAAGGAGTAGTATATCATGTCATTACCATGCTCTACGGTTGCTAAATACTGTTCCTAGCAGATTGTTAACATGTTAATCAATATTGCCATGTGTTTTGCTAGTGATCCATGCATCCTATGAGCTTGATCTTGACATGTTTAGCTTCATGAACATGTCTTCTTACTGTTGGTATGCTTTTGTTGTCATGTAATGCTTTGTGGTGAGTGGCATGAGCTTGCAAAGTTGCTATCATGAATTTGTTTCTGCCATGTCCTGAATTTCACAAAGTCTGAATCTGTTTATAAAACTTGCTATGTTCACATGGGTGCGATCATATCTTCTGTGCCTTTTTGGCTCATGTTTAGTAAGGGTGTTTTGTTCTGTGCATTTAGTAGAAGCATGTCATGCCTTTGTTTGCCATGATATGTTCCTGTAGCATGTAGTTTTCTTGCTCTAAACTTTGCTTCCTGATGTTGTTTTTGACATTTTAGTATTTTCACTAAGTCTATGAAGCTGATATCTTTTGCACTATTGCCATGCTTGTTTGAACTTGTTCTTGTGTGATTTAACTGTAGTTCAGTGTTCATGTTTTGTCAGGCATCTCTTGTACATAACTGCCATGTACTTTGTTGCTATCTTGGACTGTAGTAGCTTAGTGTCTTGTTGCATTATAAGTGCTATCATGCTGTTAATCGCAGATTTGCATCATCCTTGTTTTGCTTGTCATTTGCAAACCGTGCATCCGTTTCCGGTGATCCTTATATCGATTTAGACCGAAATCACCTCATCTTTCCTATGGCATACTTGGTTTGCCAAGTTGATGCCTTGATCATCATTTCCCTTCCGGAGCACTCATATGCATTGCATATCATATCTTGCATATCATGCCATGTATTGCATCATGTTGCTTGTGCATTCCACCATGATTGATTGTTGTTCCATTGTGTGTGTTCTTGCTTTGGGTAGAGCCAGGAGACGAGTACATGAATGAGGAACCTATTGAGTATGCTAACGAGGATCAAGCTTTCGACAACTCTGAGAGCATTGAAGGCAAGATGACCATACCCTCGATATCACTTCTATCTTTGCTTGCTAGTTGGTCGCTTTATCGCTATGTCGCGCTACCTACCACTTGTTATATCATGCCTCCTATATTGCTATGTCAAGCCTCTAACCCACCTTCCTACCAAACCATTGTTTGGCTATGTTTCCGCTTTTGCTCAGTCCCCTTATAGCGTTGTTAGTTGCAGGTGAAGTTGAAGTTTGTTCCATGTTGGAACATGGATATGTTGGTATATCACAATATCTCTTATTTTAATTAATGCAGCTATATACTTGGTAAAGGGTGGAAGGCTCGGCCTTATGCCTGGTGTTTTGTTCCACTCTTGCCGCCCTAGTTTCTGCCATACCCGTGTTATGTTCCTTGATTTTGCGTTCCTTACGCGGTTGGGGTTATGGGACCCCCTTGACAGTTCACTTTGAATAAAACTCCTCCAACAAGGCCCAACCTTGGTTTTACATTTGCCTACCTAAGCCTTTTCCCTTGGGTTCTGCAGACCTGAGGGTCATATTTATTTTAACCCCCCCCCCCCGGGCCAGTGCTCCTCTGAGTGTTGGTCCAAACTAGAGCCCTTTGGAGCGCCACCTCGGGGAAACTTGAGGGCTGGTTTCAGTTTTACGGATTACTCATCCGGTGTGCCCTGAGAACGAGATATGTGCAGCTCCTATCGGGATTTGTTAGCACATTCGGGCGGCTTTGCTGGTCTTGTTTTACCATTGTCGAAATGTCTTGTAACCGGGATTCCGAGACTGATCGGGTCTTTCCGGGAGAAGTGATATTCTTCATTAACCGTGAGAGCTTCTGATGGGCTAAGTTGGGACACCCCTGCAGGGTATAAGCTTTCGAGAGCCATGCCCGCGGTTATGTGGTAGATGGGAATTTGTTAATATCCGGTTGTAGAGAACTTGACACTTGACTTAATTAAAATGAATCAACTGCGTGCGTAGCCATGATGGTCTCCTTTCGGTGGAGTTCGGGAAGTGAACACGGTCTTGGGTTATGTTTGAACGTAAGTAGTTTCAGGATCACTTCTAGCTTCACGACCATTGTGTAGCTTCTCATCTTACTCTTATTTGTGTATGTCAGCCACCATATTTTCTTAGCACTTGCTATAGCTCCACCTCATTACCTTATCCTACCCATAATCTTAAATAGTCTTGATCTCGCGGGTGTGAGATTGCTGAGTCCTCGTGACTCACGGATACTTCCAAACAGTTGCAGGTGACGATGATACTATTGCAGGTGATGCTACCAAACTCAAGTGGGAGTTCGACGAGGACCTACGTCGTTACTATGTTTCGTTTCCTGATGATCAGTAGTGGAGCCCAGTTGGGACAATCGGGGATCTAGCATTTGGGGTTGTCTTCCTTTATTTTGGTTCCATAGTCGGACCTTGATTGTACTTTAGATGATGTATGTTTAACTTGTTATTTGTTTGTAGTGGCGATTGTAAGCCAACTCTTTATCCCTTTCTTATTCAATACATGGGATTGTGTCAAGATTACCCCTCTTGCGACAAAACCACCATGCGATTATGCCTCTAAGTCGTGCCTCGACACGTGGGAGATATAGCCGCATCGTGGGTGTGACCACACCGGAGGGGACTAGGGTTGTACAAAGTTGGCTTACAGAGAAAGGAAGCTATACATCTGGACGCCAAACTTACCATCCACGCAAAGGAGAGTCCCATCCGGACACGGGGGGAGGCCTTCTGCCTTATATCTTCATGGCCCATTAGTCCGGCCCATATCACACAGCCCGGACACCCGAGGACCCCATTATCCAGGACTCCGTCAGCAACCCTCGAACTGGCCTTCAATGACGATGTAGTATCCGGATTATGTCTTCGGGTTTGCAAGGCGGGTTCTTCCTTATACCTCGAACCAATGATAGTCCGGCCATGTCCTGGATGTTTGTTGCCTCTTACGCTCCCTCCCTATTGCCGCTTCGATTTCTGTGCGCCAAGTGAATACGAACAGTCCATGCTTTTTTTGCAAATAAGCCCTTCACCACGCACGGATGACATCTATATAAGGAGATGTGGATCTCCAAATGCCATCTCACATCGCGCAGAAGGAAAAACTGCCAAGTATCGCCATGAGCAAAGCCTTCCATCATGGCTAGAGCCCCAGGCTCCTCTTCGCGCCCTCATGGCCCTCAAGAAGGCGATTGGCAGAGTTGCACCGTGCCTCATCTCTAGCTAAGTCGACTCCGAACGCAGGGCTATCTTCCCCTCGTGGATGTAATCTCCATTCAAGTGGGTTTGGCCTCAATCGGCAGCGATGTGATGGCTGAGAACTTCCCCAATCCCAATAAGGAGGAGAGGTGTGCTTCGTCCCATTCCTGTTGCGGGGTCTAGGATTTCCAATCCATCCCTTTCTTTGGGGGGTATTGGAATTTTACAGCATCCAACTACACAACCTCACCCCAGGTTCGATTTTGCACATCTCAGGTTTCGTTACCCTCTGCGAGCTGTTCTTAGGCATCGAGGCCCATTTTGAATTATGGAGGAAGTTCTTTTCCCTCGTTCCACGCCACCGAGAAGGTTCCATATTTGAAGTGGGCAGTGTCGAAGTATGGCGTATAGCCGAATCCGGATACCTCGTACGGACACCTAAAGAGGTATACCCACAATGGTCTTTAGAATGGTTCTATATGGACGACGTTCCGCTACCGGATCCAGTATAGTGTGGCCTCCCTGAATTTTCCAGTGCTCCTTTAAAGAAGCGCCTCAACTTGCGTCCCCAAAGCCCCAAGGAAGAGGACAGTGCAGAGATAAAGAGGTTGCTCAGCAAGGTCAGGTTTCTAGCCTATACCGAACTCTCGATAGTTGAGGTCATGGCGATTGTAATAAAGAGGTGTGTTTAGCCTCTCCAATCCAGAGTAACTCCCTTATGGTGTTACAACAGAGAAGACGACGTGTCCCGTTACGTACGGAAGGGTCCAGATACCCCAGCCGAACTGGTCGCAATGTTGGTCGAGCTATATAAGGGCAAGAAAGAAGATTTTCTCCGGTTAAACTGCCGGGAGGGTTATTCCATGTACACTCCTATCGAATGGGTAAGATTTCGATCGTCCATGTTTATTTTATTGTCATTATAGACACTAATCAAACTTGCCCTTTGTTGCCACAAACAGTCATGGAGGAAGATGACCGAGGACGTCCACTGTCCTGCTCCCCAGCCAGAGGATCATAACCGTGATAAAGACCCCGGCTCTTGCGAGGACCCGGACATATATATAGAGTTCGACGATGGGGTATTTTACCAAGCGTGCCTTGATGGCTCAGAAGTGGCTATCACGGCCGACTACCCCCGCCTCTATCTCTTCTGTATCGTGAGTATTTGGAGGGGTCTTAAAAGGAAATCCTTATCTGCATTTTTATCTATTTATACTAATCCGGATTTTAATAGGATCGGTGATCTAGGGACCGTACCTCCTCAAGGGTGGGCACTACGCAAGGCCGTCATTCCAAACAGAAAGGGTCCGGGAGTGCCGCAGAGGCCTCACAGTCTTCCAAGAGGTAAGCTTGTTTAGGACATGCCTAGGCGTAATTCCGGATTGTTAAAAGTCTCCTTTCATCCTTGATGTTAGGAGGAGTACGCGACAGACGGTGGGAAAACGCCCGGTTAGTCAAATGTCCACTAATCTGGCACTGGACTCGCCAACTAGGACAAGAGCCGATGCAACGCTAGTTCCGCCTCCTCAAGAGCATTCGGACAATGTATCAGTCACGAATTCCGAAGTGGAGAGCATGATGAATCACTGTCGATTAAAGGAGGCTATGCGCACTCCGGCCTTTTCCGAGCAAGAGTTTGCCGCACTCAGCTCGGTGGATGCATATATCCGAGCCGCTCGAGACAGACACGCCGGAGTCATTCATCTGGTCTCGAATGATATACAGGTAAAAGTTTATGCAAATTTTAATAGCCATGTGCCAGTAGGCCCCGAGACTTGAAGCAGTAAGGTAAACTGATTTAAGGATCGATATGACCCGCAGGTTCTTAAAGAGAAGAATACCATGCTATCTCAGGAGCTAGAGGCGAATCAAGCACAGCTTAATGTTGTCACCACTGAATTGGCAGAAACGAAAAAGGCCACAAAAAGTGCATACGGGAAGAATGAACATGACGGGGGAAAAGACAAACAATCCAAAGAGATAGAGAGCTTAAGGGCTCAGTTATCAGACGCTCAGAAGGAAAATGAGAAGCTAAAAGGCGGCATGTTCAGTATGTCATCCTCTCTTATTTAAAACCACCCTATGTACCCATATGTAGTCCATTGTTCGGAATGTCATGACTTTGTTGCTGCAGGTATGTTAATTGGCCGACCGAAAGAGGAAGTATCTGGATTTCAAGGTGATGTGCAGAAGGAACTGTCCGTGGTACATGCTCGGGCCCGAAAAGCCATGAAGAGTATGGTGAAGGCATTATGGCCCTCTGATACCCCTCCAGAAAGTATGGAGGGCGTGTCAAACCTATTCAAGGGTGCCTAGCGCCGGTTTGAGCTATGGAAGACATCCGCATGTCGGGAAGGCGCACAAGAAGCCTAGGCCATGGTAAAAACATGCTTGACCAAGCTAGATCCAAATCACATGGCCCGAGTGGGACCACGGGGACCAGACGGGGAAGAAATTCCAGTGAAGTTGGTTTATGACCAAGTAATGATAGCTACGAAGTACTCACAGGAGGACTGTAAGTTAGACAGTCTTATAGATTGTGTAGATAAGGAATAGGTGTTTGTATTAGTCAACCTATACCTTTATCCGAACATGTGAAATTTTGTCATTGCAGTCCTTTAGCTTTTAACCTCCGAACAAAAAATTGGTGGAGTGTTTTCGGATACTTTTCCAAAATGAAAGAAGTATGTATTATGTCCGGAAACCAAGCAACCCGGTCATTGTGCTCGAACAGACAAAAAGTTTAGTTGAGGATGTATGTTATATTACATATTGATACATCCCCAACGTATCTATAATTTTTTATTGTTCCATGCTATTATATTATTTGTTTCGGATGTTTAATGGGCTTTAATATGCTCTTTATATTATTTTTCGGACTAACCTATTAACCGGAGGCCCAGTGCCAGTTTCTGTTTTTGGCCTATTTTAGAGTTTCGCAGAAAAGGAATACCAAAGGGAATCCAAACGGAATGAAACCATCATGATGATCTTTCTTGGACCGGAAGCAACCTAGGAGACTTGGAGTTGAAGTCTCGAATGCCACGACGCGGCCACGAGGCAGGAGGCCGCGCCTGGGGGGTAGGCACGCCACCCACCCTCGTGGGCCCCTCGTAGCTCCACCGACGTACTTCTTTCGCCTATAAACTCTTATACCCTAGATCGATCGTAGAGAGCCATGAAACCACTTTTCCACCGCCGCAACCTTTTGTACCCATGAGATCCCATCTTGGGGCCTCTTCCGGCGATCTGCGGAGGGGGAATCGATCACGGAGGGCTTCCACATCAACACCATAGCCTCTTCGATGAAGCGTGAGTAGTTTACCACAGACCTTCGGGTCCATAGTTATTAGCTAGATGGCTTCTTCTCTCTCTTGGATTCTCAATACAAAGTTCTCCTCGATGTTCTTGGAGATCCATTCAATGTAATACTCTTTTGCGGTGTGTTTGCCGAGATTCGATGAATTGTGGGTTTATGAACAAGATTGTCTATGAATATTATTTGGTTCTTCTCTGAATTCTTATATGCATGATTTGATATCTTTCCAAGTCTCTTTGAATTATCGGTTTAGTTTGGCCTACTAGATTGATCTTTCTTGCAATGGGAGAAGTGCTTAGCTTTGGGTTCAATCTTGCGGTGTCCTTTCCCAGTGACAGTAGGGGAAGCAAGGCGCGTATTGTATTGTTGCCATCGAGGATAAAAATATGGGGTTTATATCATATTTCTTGAGTTTATCCCTCTACATCATGTCATCTTGCTTAAAGCGTTACTCTGTTCTTATGAACTTAATACTCTAGATGCATGCTGGATAGCGGTTGAGGTGTGGAGTAATAGTAGTAGATGCAGAATCGTTTCAATCTACTTGACATGGACGTGATGCTTATATTCATGATCATTGACTTAGATATTCTCATAACTATGCGATTTTCTATCAATTGCTCGACAGTAATTTAATCACCCACCATAATACACGCTATCTTGAGAGAAGCCACTAGTGAAACATATGGCCCCTGGGTCTCTTTCTTATTATATTGCATCTCTTTTTATTTACATCGCATCTCGTTTACTATTTTGCAATCTTTACTTTCCAATCTATACAAAAAAATACCAAAAATATTTACTTTACTATCTTTATCAGATCTCACTTTTTGCGAGTGACCATGAAGGGATTGACAACCCCTTTATCGCATTGGTTGCAAGGATCTTGATTGTTTGTGCAGGTACTAGGTGACGTGTGCATTGTCTCCTACTGGATTTATACCTTGGTTCTCAAAATGGAGGGAAATACTTATTCTACTTCGCTGGATCACCCTTTCCTCTTCAAGGGAAGACCAATGCTACCTCTTGAGCACTGCGTTGGTTTCCCCGAAGAGGAAGGGATGATGCAACAAAGTAGCGTAAGTATTTCCCTCAGTTTTTGAGAACCAAGGTATCAATCTAGTAGGAGGCTACGCGCGAGTCACTCGTACCTGCACAAAACAAATAAATCCTCGCAACCAACGCAAATAGGGGTTGTCAATCCCTATAAGGCCACTTACGAGAGTGAGATCTGATAGATATGATAAGATAATATTTGTGGTATTTTTATGATAAAGATGCAAAGTAAAATAAAGGCAAAGTAAATAGCAAAGGAAATAACTAAGTAGTAGGAGATTAATATGATGAAGATAGACCCGGGGGCCATAGGTTTCACTAGTGGCTTCTCTCGAGAGCATAAGTATTCTATGGTGGGTGAACAAATTACTGTTGAGCAATTGACATAATTGAGCATAGTTATAAGAATATCTAGGTATGATCATGTATATAGGCATCACGTCCGAGACAAGTAGACCGACTCCTGCCTGCATATACTACTATTACTCCACTCATCGACCGCTATCCAGCATGCATCTAGAGTATTAAGTTAAAAATAGAGTAACACCTTAAGCAAGATGACATGATGTAGAGGGATAGACTCATGCAATATGAAGAAAACCCCATCTTGTTATACTCGATGGAAACAATACACTACGTGCCTTGCTGCCCCTACTGTCACTGGGAAAGGACACCGCTAGATTGAACCCAAAGCTAAGCACTTCTCCCATTGCAAGAAAGATCAATCTAGTAGGCCAAACCAAACTGATAATTCGAAGAGACTTGCAAAGATAACCAATCATACATAAAAGAATTCAGAGAAGATTCAAATATTGTTCATAGATAGACTTGATCATAAACCCACAATTCATCGGTCTCAACAAACACACCGCAAAAAGAAGATTACATCGAATAGTTCTCCACAAGAGAGGGGGAGAACATTGTATTGAGATCCAAAAAGAGAGAAGAAGCCATCTAGCTACTAACTATGGACCCGTAGGTCTGAGGTAAACTACTCACACTTCATCGGAGGGGCTATGGTGTTGATGTAGAAGCCCTCCGTGATCGATGCCCCCTCCGGTGGAGCTCCGGAACAGGCCCCAAGATGGGATCTCGTGGATACAGAAAGTTGCGGTGGTGGAATTAGGGTTTTGGCTCCGTTTCTGATCGTTTGGTGGTACGCAGGTATATATAGGAGGAAGGAGTACGTCGGTGGAGCAACAGGGGCCCACGAGGGTGGAGGGCGCGCCTAGGGGGGGTAGGCGCGCCCCCCTACCTCGTGGCCTCCTCTTTTCTTTCTTGGCGTAGGGTCCAAGTCTCCCGGGTCTTGTTCGTTGAGAAAATCATGTTCCCGAAGGTTTCATTCCATTTGGACTCCGTTTGATATTCCTTTTCTTCGAAACCCTAAAACAGGCAAAAAACAGCAATTCTGGGCTGGGCCTCCAGTTAATAGGTTAGTCCCAAAAATAATATAAAAGTGGATAATAAAGCCCAGTAATGACCAAAACAGTAGATAATATAGCAAGGAGCAATCAAAAATTATAGAAACGTTGGAACGTATCAAGCATCCCCAAGCTTAATTCATGCTCGTCCTTGAGTAGGTAAATGATAAAAATAGAATTTTTGATGCGGAGTGCTACTTGGTATAATTTTTAATGTAATTCTTCTCAATTGTGGTATAAATATTCAGATCCGAAAGATTCAAGAAAAAAGTTCATATTGACATAAAAATAAGAATACTTCAAGCATACTAACTAAGCAATTATGTCTTCTCAAAATAACATGGCCAAAGAAAGTTCATCCCTACAAAATCATATAGTTTAGTCATGTTTCATTTTCGTCACACAAGAATGCTCTCATCATGCCCAACCCCGATGACAAGCCAAGCAATTGTTTCATACTTTAGTAATCTCAAACCTATAAACTTTCACGCAATATATGAGCGCGAGCCATGGACATAGCACTATGGGTGGAATAGAATATAATGAGGGGGTTTATGTGGAGAAGACAAAAAAGGAGAAAGTCTCACATCAACGAGGCTAATCAATGGGCTATGGATATGCCCACCGATTGATGTTAATGCAAGGAGTAGGGATTTCCATGCAACGGATGCACTAGAGCTATAAATGTATGAAAGCTCAACAAAAGAAAACTAGTGGGTGTGCATCCAACTTGCTTGCTCACGAAGACCTAGGGCACTTGAGGAGGCCCATTGTTGGAATATACAAGCCAAGTTCTATAATGAAAAATTCCCACTAGTATATGAAAGTGACAAAACAAGAGACCCTCTAACAGGAAGATTAAGGTGCTACTTTGAAGCACAAGTGTGGCAAAGGATAGTAACATTGTCCCTTCTCTCTTTTTCTCTCATTTTTTTTGGGGGGGGGGGGCTTCTCTCTCTCTTTTTTATGGCCTTTCTCTCTTTTTTGGGCCTTCTCTTTTTTTTATGTCCTTTCTTTTTTTTCATTCCTCACTTGGGACAATGCTCTAGAAAATGATGATCATCATACTTCTATTTATTTACAACTCAATGGTTACAACTCGATACTAGAACAAAAGATGACTCTATATGAATGTCTCCGGCGGTGTACCGGGATATGCAATGGACCAAGAGTGACATGTATGAAAGAATTATGAATGGTGGCTTTGCCACAAATACTATGTCAACTACATGATCATGCTAAGAAATATGACAATGATGAATGTGTCATGATGAACGGAATGACGGAAAGTTGCATGGTAATATATCTCAGAATGGCTATGGAAATGCCATAATAGGTAGGTATGGTGGTTGTTTTGAGGAAGATATAAGGAGGTTTATCTGTGAAAGAGCATATCATATCACGGGGTTTGGATGCACCGACGAAGTTTGCGCCAACTCTCAATGTGAGAAAGGGCAATGCACGGTACTGAAGAGGCTAGCAAGGATGGAAGCGTGAGAGTGCGTATAATCCATGGACTCAACATTAGTCATAAAGAACTCACATACTTATTGCAAAAATCTACAAGTCTTCAAAAACCTCGGTACTACGCGCATGCTCCTAGGGGGATACATTGGTAGGAAAAGACCATCGCTCGTCCCCGACCGCCACTCATAAGGAAGACAATCAAATAACACCTCATGTTTCAAATTTGTTGCATAACATTTACCATACATGCATGCTACGAGACTTGCAAACTTCAACACAAGTATTTCTCAATTTCACAACTACTCAACTAGCACGACTTTGATATTATTACCTCCATATCTCAAAATAATCATCAAGCATCAAACTTCTATTAGTATTCAGAACACTCCTAAGGAAATTTTACTAACTTTGAATACCTAGCATATTAGGATTTTAAGCAAATTACCATGCTATTAAGACTCTCAAAATAATCTAAGTGAAGCATGAGAGATCAATAGTTTCTATAAAACAAATCCACCACCGTGCTCTAAAAGATATAAGTGAAGTAATAGAGCAAAACTATATAACTCAAAAGATATAAGCGAAGCACATAGAGTATCTAACAAATTCCAAATCATGTATGGATCTCTCAAAAGGTGTGTACAGCAAGGATGATTGTTGTAAACTAAAAAGCAAAGACTCAAATAATACAAGACGCTCCAAGAAAAACACATATCATGTGGTGAATAAAAATATAGCTCCAAGTAAAGTTACCGATAGAAGTAGATGAAAGAGGGGATGCCTTCTGGGGCATCCCAAAGCTTTGGATTTTAGGTGTCCTTAGGTTATCTTGGGGGTTCCATGGGCATCCCGAAGCTTAGGCTCTTGCCACTCCTTGTTCCATAATCCATCAAATCTTTACCCAAAACTTGAAAACTTCACAACACAAAACTTAAAGTAGAAAATCTCATGAGCTCCGTTAGCAAAAGAAAATAAAAGACCACTTCAAGGTACTGTAATGAACTCATTATTTATTTATATTGGTATTATACCTACTGTATCCCAACTTATCTATGGTTTATAAACTATTTTACTAGCCATAGATTCATCAAAATAAGCAAACAACACACGAAAAACAGAATCTGTCAAAAACAGAACAGTCTGTAGTAATCTGTAGCTAGCGCAAGATCTGGAACCCCAAAAATTCTAAAATAAATGGCTGGACGTGAGGAATTTATCTATTAATCATCTGAAAAAAGAATTAACTAAATATCACTTTCCAAATAAAAATGACAGCAGTTCTCGTGAGTGCTAAAGTTTCTGTTTTTTACAGCAAGTTCAACAAGACTTTCCCCAAGTCTTCCCAACGGTTCTACTTGGCACAAACACTAATTAAACACAAAAAACACAACCAAAACAGAGGCTAGATAAATTATTTATTACTAAACAGGAGAAAAAAGCAAGGAATAAAAATAAAATTGGGTTGCCTCCCAACAAGCGCTATCGTTTAACGCCCCTAGCTAGGCATAACAAGCAAGAATAGATCTAGGTATTGCCATCTTTGGTGGGCAATTCTTCAATGAGGCATCTACCATCTTTAGGAATTTATTTCTTTTTATTAATTATCAAACTTTTAGGCACAAGATCGAAAAATTCATTTGTAACAAATGGTTCCTTAATGATAGCAAAAAGATTGGGATGAATACTTATAGATTTGAGATCCGCATTTTCCTTACTAGAGGATTCACCCTTATTTTTAGGAACATACATAAGCTTGGAAATTTTAGTGGGAGGACTTGGAGTATTCTTTATGGAAGAAAAAGCGGTTCCCAAGTTGCTGATAATACCCTCAAGTTTATCGATCCTAGTGGAATCGTGATTTATTTTCTCATTAACTATGGGTTCCTTTTCTTTAATATTTTTCAAAGTAACTCCTACTTTAGATCCATATTGAGAGATTCGGCTGTGGATCCTTCTGTCCAAATTTTCAATTAACTCTACGGTAGCAACCTTATTTTCAATAATTTCAAGCCTTTGCATTACATGCTCCAAAGTTAATATAGTTCCATTAACCAAGAGAGGGGGTGAGCCAAATAAATCTAACATAGCATTATAAGAATCAAAAGTATGGCTACCAAAAAAGTTCCCTCCGGTAATAGTATCAAGAACATAACGATGCCAAGGAGTAATGCCTACATAAAAATTGTGAAGAAGAACGGAAGTAGATTGCTTCCTAGTAGATCTATTTTGAGCATTGCAAATTCTATACCAAGCATCTTTTAGATTTTCTCCCTCCCTTTGCTTAAAATTTAGAATTTCATTCTCGGGAGACAACGGAGAAGATAAGGGACTAGCCATAACGACAAGCAAACTAACTAACACACAAGCAAACAAAAAGCAAGCGGGCAAAAAGAGGCAAATAGAGAAAGAGAGGGAGGATAGAGAGAGAGAGGGCGAATAAAACGGCAAGGGTGAAGTGGGGGAGAGGAAAACGAGAGGCAAATGGCAAATAATGTAATGCAGGAGATAAGGTTATGTGATGGGTACTTGGTATGTTGACTTTTGCATAGACCTCCCCGGCAACGGCGCTAGAAATCCTTCTTGATACCTCTTAAGCACTGCGTTGATTTTCCCCGAAGAGGAAGGGATGATATAGCAAAATAGCGTAAGTATTTCCCTCAGTTTTTGAGAACCAAGGTATCAATCCAGTAGGAGGCTACGCGTGAGTCCCTCATACCTGCACAAAGCAAATAAATCCTCGCAACCAACGCAAATAGGGGTTGTCAATCCCTATAAGGCCACTTACGAGAGTGAGATCTGATAGATATGATAATATTTTTGGTATTTTTATGATAAATATGCAAAGTAAAATAAAGGCAAAGTAAATAGCAAAGGAAATAACTAAGTAGTAGGAGATTAATATGATGAATATAGACCCGGGGGGCATAGGTTTCACTAGTGGCTTCTCTCGAGAGCATAAGTATTCTGCGGTGGGTGAACAAATTACTGTTGAGCAATTGACAGAATTGAGCATAGTTATGAGAATATCTAGGTATGATCATGTATATAGGCATCACGTCCGAGACAAGTAGACCGACTCCTGCCTGCATCTACTACTATTACTCCACTCATCGACCGCTATCCAGCATGCATCTAGAGTATTAAGTTAAAATCAGAGTAACGCCTTAAGCAAGATGACATGATGTAGAGGGATAGACTCATGCAATATGAAGAAAACCCCATCTTGTTATCCTCGATGGCAACAATACAATACGTGCCTTGCTGCCCCTACTGTCACTGGGAAAGGGCACCGCAAGATTGAACCCAAAGCTAAGCACTTCTCCCATTGCAAGAAAGATCAATCTAGTAGGCCAAACCAAACTGATAATTCGAAGAGACTTGCAAAGATAACGAATCATACATAAAAGAATTTAGAGAAGATTCAAATATTGTTCATAGATAGACTTGATCATAAACCCACAATTCATCGGTCTCAACAAACACACCGCAAAAAGAAGATTACATCGAATAGTTATCCACAAGAGAGGGGGAGAACATTGTATTGAGATCCAAAAAGAGAGAAGAAGCCATCTATCTACTAACTATGGACCCGTAGGTCTGAGGTAAACTACCCACACTTCATCGGAGGGGCTATGGTGTTGATGTAGAAGCCCTCCGTGATCGATGGTTCCTCCGGCGGAGCTTCGGAACAGGCCCCAAGATGGGATCTCGTGGATACAGAAAGTTGCGGCGGTGGAATTAGGGTTTTGGCTCTGTTTCTGATCGTTTCGGGGTACGTAGGTATATATAGGAGGAAGGAGCACGTCGGTGGAGGAACAGGGGGCCCACGAAGGTGGAGGGCGTGCCTGGGGGGTAGGCGCGCCCCCCTACCTCGTGGCCTCCTCTTTTCTTTCTTGACGTAGGGTCCAAGTCTCCCGGGTCTTGTTCATTGAGAAAATCACGTTCCCGAAGGTTTCATTCCATTTGGACTCCGTTTGATATTCCTTTTCTTCGAAACCCTAAAGCACGCAAAAAACAACAATTCTGGGATGGGCCTCCGGTTAATAGGTTAGTCCCAAAAATAATATAAAAGTGGATAATAAAGCCCAATAATGTCCAAAACGGTAGATAATATAGCATGGAGCAATCAAAAATTATAGATACGTTGGAGACGTATCAACCAACACATGCTCAAGAGGTAGCAAGAAGGATTTCTGGCGCCGTTGCCGGGGAGATCTACGCCAAGTCAAGACATACCAAGTACCCATCATAAACTCTTATCCTTCACATTACATTATTTTCCATTCGCCTCTCGTTTTCCTCTCCCCCACTTCTAAAACGATTTTTTCAAAAACCTTTGCCTTTCCTTCTGTTTGCTCGTGTTACCATGTGCCTTCTATTAGCTTGCATCTTTGCTTACTAAATATCTATTGTTATCGATCCTCATACTCTTGCTAATCTTTTTAAAAGATCCAATTATGATGAACCAATTTCTAGTGAGTTGAGTGCACTAGATTATCTTTATGAGGTTTTGCTTAAAATTCATGAATCTGAAAATTGTGATAAAGTGTTGAAAGAAGAAAATTATAAAGTGATTCACGATAGCTCCTTGAATGAAGCATGATTGCAATGATGTTATTATAAATTCTATTAATGCCAGTTGTGTTAATGATATGCAAAACCCTAAGCTTGGGGATGCTAATTTTGCTATGTCTACTACTTGTTGCAATGATCATGATTGGGGTGATTTCTCTTATGATCTTGAAAATTTATTTAAGCCCCATGATGAATATGAGATTGATAATAATGTTTGCAATAGTATTGAAAGTGGGTTTGGAAGAGTGTTAACTTTATATCCCACATATTTGGATAATGTTCAATCTTATGAAGTTTTTGATAAAAGTAGGTTCGGAGAGGTCATGAATTTATTTTATGATAATCCCACTATTTTGGAAGAGTGTCAACTTTGCATGCATGTGGATCATGAAGAGAAAATTTTATGTGATAGTTATATTTTTGAAATTGATTATGATACTACATGTAATTATTATGAGAGAGGGAAATATGGTTGTAGAAATTTTCATGTTGCTAAATTACCTCTCGTTATGTTGGGATTGCTATTGTTTCTTTCCTCTTCCTTGCATATGCTAGTTTTTGCTTGCTATGATAATTTGTTTGCCTATAAGATGCCTATGCATAGGAAGTATGTTAGACTTAGATGTGTTTTTTACATGCTATATGATGCTCTCTTTATGTTAATTGATATGCTTCATGTGAGCATCATTAAAATTATCAATGCCTAGCTAAGGGCGTTAAACGATAGCGCTTGTTGGGAGGCAACCCAATGAATAAATTTTATTTTTGCTTTTTGCTTCCTGTTTTTGTGTGTTAACACAATTATGCTACTGTTATGATTGTATTTTTTATGTTTTAATTAGTGTTTGTGCCAAGTAAAGCCTTTAGGATCTTCTTGGGTGATTGTAGTTTGATCTTGCTGATAAAAACAGAAAGTATGTGCTCACGAAAATAATTATCATTGTTTACCAGAGAGCGATAAAATACCAATTCCAACTGCAGTATATCAATATACTTTTTATCCTGGTCTTCCTAATTTTTCAGAATTTTTGGAGTTACATAAGTATTCGAAACCTCCAAATTGCTACAGACTATTCTGATTTTGACAGATTTTGTTTTTCGCGCGTTGTTTGCTTATTTTGATGAATCCATGGATAGTATCGGGGGTATGAACCATAGAGAAGTTGGAATACAGTAGGTTTAACGCAAATATAAATAAAGAATGAGTTAATTACAGTACCTTAAAGTGGTGGTTTATTTTCTTAGACTAATGGAGCTCATGAGATTTTCTGTTGAAGTTTTGTGTTGTGAAGTTTTCAAGTTTTTGGGTAAAGATTGGATGGATTTTGGAACAAGTAGTGGCAAGAGCCTAAGCTTGGGGATGCCCAAGGACCACAAGGTAAAATTCAAGGACAACCAAAATCCTAAGCTTGGGGATGCCCCGGAAGACATCCCTCTTTCGTCTTCGTCTATCGGAAACTTTACTTGAGGCTATATTTTTATTCACCACATGATATGTGTTTTGCTTGGAGCGTCTTGTATGATTTGAGTCTTCGCTTTTTAATTTACCACAATCATCCTTGCTGTACACACCTTTTGGGAGAGACACGCATGAATCGGAATTTATTAGAATACTCTATGTGCTTCACTTATATCTTTTGAGCTAGATAATTTTTGCTCTAGTGCTTCACTTATATCTTTTTAGAGCACGGTGGTGGTTTTATAGAAATTATTGATCTCTCATGCTTCATTTATATTATTTTGAGAGTCTTTTAGAACAACATGGTAATTTTCTTTGGCTATAAAACTAGTCCTAATATGATGTGCATCCAAGATGGGTATAATAAAAACTTTCATATAGAGTGCATTGAATACTATGAGAAGTTTGATTCCTTATGATTGTTTTGAGATATGAAGATAGTGATATTAGAGTCATGCTAGTTGAGTAGTTGTGAATTTGAGAGATACTTGTGTTAAAGTTTGTGATTCCCATAGCATGCACGTATGGTGAACCGGATGAAGTCGGCGCATGATTTATTTTTTGATTGTCTTCCTTATGAGTGGCAGTCAGGGATGAGCGATGGTCTTTTCCTACCAATCTATCCCCCTAGGAGCATGCGCATAGTACTTCATTTGGATAACTAATAGATTTTTGCAATAAGTATGTGACTTCTTTGACTAATGTTGATTCAATGGATTATACGCACTCTCACCCTTCAACCGTTGCTAGCATCTCTAGTACAATAAACCTACCATTTACCTTCCTCGAAACAGCCACCATACCTAACTATTATGGTATTTCCATAGCCATTCCAGGATATATTGCCATGCAACTTTCCACCATTCCATTTATTATGACATGCTTCATCATTGTCATATTGCTTTGCATGATCATGTAGTTGACATCATATTTGTGGAAAAGCCACCTTCATAATTCTTTCATACATGTCACTCTTGATTCATTGCACATCCCGGTACACCGCCCGAGGCATTCACATAGAGTCATATTTTGTTATAAGTATCGAGTTGTAATTCTTGAGTTGTAAGTAAATAAAAGTGTGATGATCATCAATATTAGAGCATTGTCCCAGTGAGGAAAGGATGATGGAGACTATGATTCCCCCACAAGTCGGGATGAGACACCAGACGAAAAATAATAAAAGAGAAGAAAGAGGCCATAAAAAAGAGAAAAAGGCCCAAATAAAAAAATGAGAGAAAAAGAGAGAAGGGGCAATGCTACTATCCTTTTTCCACACTTGTGCTTCAAAGTAGCACCACGATCTTCATGGTAGAGAGTCTCCTATTTTGTCACTTTCATATACTAGTGGGGATTTTTCATTATATAACTTGTATTGTATATTCCAATGATGGGCTTCCTCAAAATTTCCTAGGTCTTCATGAGCAAGAAAGTTGGATGCACACCCACTAAGTTTCTTTTTGAGCTTTCATACACTTAGCTCCAGTGCATCCATTGCATGGAAATACCTACCCACTCACATTGATATCTATTGATGGGCATCTCCATAGCCCATTGATACGCTTAGTAGATGTGAGACTATCTTCTCCTTTTTGTATTCTTCACAACCACCATTCTATTCCACCTATAGTGCTATGTCCATGGCTCACGCTCATGTATTGCGTGAAGATTGAAAAAGTTTGAGAACATCAAAAGTATGAAACAATTGTTTGGCTTGTCATCGGGGTTGTGCATGATTTAAATATTTTGTGTGATGAAGATAGAGCATAGCCAGACTATATGATTTTGTAAGGATAGCTTTCTTTGGCCATGTTATTTTGAGAAGACATGATTGCTTTATTAGTATGCTTGAAGTATTATTATTTTTATGTCAATATTAAACTTTTGTTTTGAATCTTTCCAATCTAAACATTCTTGCCACAATAAAGAAAATTACATTGATAATTATGTTATGTAGCATTCCACATCAAAAAATTATGTTTTTATCATTTACCTACTCGAGGACGAGCATGAATTAAGCTTGGGGATGCTTCATACGTCTCCAACGTATCTATAATTTTGGATTGTTCCATGCTATTATATTATCTGTTTTGGATGTTTAATGGGCTTTAATATGATCTTTTATATTATTTTTGGCACTAACCTATTAACCGGACGCCCAGTTCTAGTTTCTGTTTTTTTGCCTATTTTAGAGTTTCACAGAAAAGGAATACCAAGCGGAATCCAAACGGAATGAAACCTTCGCGATGATCTTTCTTGGACCGAAAGCAAACCAGGAGACTTGGAGTTGAAGTCTAGAATGCCACGAGGCAGCCACGAAGCAGGAGGGCGCGCCCGGGGGGGGGGGGTAGGCGCGCCCCACCCTCGTGGGCCCCTCGTAGCTCCACCGACATACTTCTTTCGCCAATATATACTCTTATACCCTGGATCAATCACAGAGAGCCACGAAACCACTTTTCCACCCCCGCAACCTTCTGTACCCGTGAGATCCCATCCTGGGGCCTCTTCCGGCGATCTACCGGAGGGGGAATCGGTCACGGAGGGCTTCTACATCAACACCATAGCCTCTCTGATGAAGCGTGAGTAGTTTACCACAGACTTTCGGGTCCATAGTTATTAGCTAGATGGCTTCTTCTGTCTCTTGGATTCTCAATACAAAGTTCTCCTTGATGTTCTTGGAGATCTATTCGATGTAATACTCTTTTGCGGTGTGTTTGCCGAGATCCGATGAATTGTGGGTTTATGAACAAGATTATCTATGATTATTATTTGGTTCTTCTCTGAATTCTTATATGCATGATTTGATATCTTTGCAAGTCTCTTCGAATTATTGGTTTAGTTTGGCCTACTAGATTGATCTTTCTTGCAATGGGAGAAGTGCTTAGCTTTGGGTTCAATCTTGCGGTATCATTTCCCAGTGACAGTAGGGGCAGCAAGGCACGTATTGTGTATTGTTTCCATCAAGGATAAAAAAGATGGGGTTTATATCGTATTGCTTGAGTTTATCCCTCTACATCATGTCATCTTGCTTAAAGCGTTACTCTGTTCTTATGAACTTAATACTCTAGATGCATGCTGGATAGCGGTTGATGTGTGGAGTAATAGTAGTAGATGCAGAATCGTTTCGATCTACTTGACATGGATGTGATGCCTATATTCATGATCATTGCGTTAGATATTCTCATAACTATGCACTTTTATATCAATTGCTCGGCAGTAATTTGTTCACCCACCGTAATACACGCTATCTTGGGAGAAGCCACTAGTGAAACATATGGCCCCCGGGTCTCTTTCTTATTATATTGCATCTCTTACATAGCATCTCGTTTACTATTTTGCATTCTTTACTTTCCAATCTATACAACAAAAATACCAAAAATATTTACTTTACTATCTTTATCAGATCTCACTTTTGCGAGTGACCATGAAGGGATTGACAACCCCTTTATCGCGTTGGTTGCAAGGTTCTTGATTGTCTGTGCAGGTACTAGGTGACTTGTGCGTTGTCTCCTACCTGATTGATACCTTGGTTCTCAAAACTGAGGGAAATACTTACGCTACTTTGTTGCATCACCCTTTCCTCTTCAAGGGAAAACCAACGCATGCTCAAGAGGTAGCACATATGTAAGAAACATCTTCCAAGGAAAATAGGTCCGTTAAAGGTCCCTTTCCTTAGGTTGGCATGCTGGAATTATGCATGCCGTGGCATTGGTCCGTAGTATGGGAGAGAAGTGTCCCACCTTGTTAGAGGGTTCACCATAATGTAACAATCTGTTGCTTGATTGCCGACCACTTATTTGCTTAAGAATGCTAGCTTTTGGCTTCACCCGTCTGAGGTACATATCTGGATGACCTGGTTGTAACAATCGCAGAGGTGCTCCCTTTACGCCCTAGCCGAACAATCAGGAACGTAGGGCATAAACACAGGAGCGAGGCAACCCAGCTTGGCAAAAACTTAAGTCATAAAGGTTCATATGATGGCAAAAAAGGATGTATATCAGCAAACAACACTTATATTGTGAGCTCCAAGCTCGAAATAATAGTAAGCTTCGGTTAAAGAAGCCCCCCAGTCATGGTGGGATATATACATTTAAGGATGTGTACCCCTCAAGTATTCGGCTTATCCGAACGCATCATGGAAGTCGTACCGAAACGAGAAAACAAAGAATAGATGAAGAGGAGAAAAAGGAACAAAAAACCAGTATAGCCGAACTTATGTGTAGAATCTTCGGAGCCGAGCAGCATTCCATGGATTTGGCTCGAGGCGATTATCAGATGCATTGCAAAGGCGGTAGGCTCCTCCTGTGAGAGCTTCATCGATAATGAAGGGACCCTCCCATTTTGGTTTGAGTTTGTCCTTTTTCTTCTTCGTAAGGCGTAAAACAAGTTCACCGACATTATAAGTCTTGGCCCGCACTTCCCTGCTTTGGTATCTCCGAGCCTGTTGTTGATAGAATGCAGAACGGGCTTTTGCAACATTGCGCTCCTCCTCCAGGCCATCTAGGTCATCCTGCCGATCCAGCTCAGCTTCTCTCTCTTCATACATGCGCACTCGAGGTGAGTTATGAATAATGTCATAGGGCAAGACAGCCTCTGCGCCGTACACCATGAAGAAGCATGTGTATCCAGTCGTGCGATTGGGAATTGTCCATAGTCCCCAGAGTATGGAATCAAGTTCCTCGACCCAGTGTTTATCCGGTCCCCGTAGGGATCACACTAGTCTGGGTTTAATGTTGCTCGTTATCAAACCATTAGCCCGTTCGACCTGGCCATTTGTTTGAGGGTGATATACGGAGGCGTAATCAAGCTTAATGCCCAGGTTAGCACACCAGTTTTTCACCTCATTGGCTATGAAGTTGGAGCCATTATCAGTTATAATGTTATGTGGGACACTATAATGGTGTACAACGTCGGATATAAAGTCTATCACCGGCCTAGCTTCAGCTGTTTTGACTAGTTTGGCCTCTATCCACTTAGTGAATTTATCCACCATAACCAGCAAATATTTATTCTGGTGGCTTCCCCATTTAAGGGGTCCAACCATATCGAGCCCCCAGACCATGAAAGGCCAAGTAATGGGGATTGTTTTTAGGGCAGTGGGTGGCATATGACTTTGGTTAGCGAACAACTGGCACCCGACACATTGTTGTATAAGGGCTTTTGCATCTACTCGGGTCGTGGGCCAAAAGAAACCTTTACAGAAGGCCTTACTCACGAGGGCCCGAGCTGCGGCATGGTGGCCACCGAGACCAGCATGTATTTCAGCCAAGAGTTGCCGCCCCTCCTCTTCGGAGATACATCTTTAAAGAATGCCAGTAGCACTTTTCTTGTAGAGTTCCCCTTCATGAACTTTGGAGGCTTTTGAGCGTCGGACTATGCGGCGGGCCTCATTCTGGTCATCAGGGAGCTCCCGCCTATTAAGGTAGGCTAGGAAGGTTTGGTCCATGGAGCAATGACAGCCATGATTACATGGGCGGAAGGTGTCATTTCGGTGTCCGAGCCCCCAATGATATCAGAATTGTGTTCGGCATCTGAGGGTATGATCGGCTTCGGAATGGTATTACCGCTCTCGTCCTGCCATACCACGGATGGATTGAAGAGCCTTTCGACAAAGGTGTTAGGTGGGACGGGGTCACGTTTAGCGCCCATTCGAGCGAGGATGTCGGCTGCCTGATTACTGTCTCGAGCAACATGATGAAACTCAAGACCCTCGAACCAGGCTGATATTTTAAGTGCGTCATTGCAGTATGCCACCATCTTTGGATCTTTTGCATTGAAATCTCCATTTATTTGGGATATTGCGAGTTTAGAGTCCCCACGCACCTCAAGGCGTTGTATACCCATGGAAACAGCCATTCGGAGACCTTGCAATAGTGCCTCATATTCGGCTGCATTGTTGGAGTCCGTATACATGATTTGTAACATGTAATGGACTGTGTCCCCTGTAGGGGATGTTAGGATGACACCGGCCCCCAATCCGGCTAACATTTTAGAGCTGTCAAAGTACATCACCCAATTAGAGTATGTGTTGTACTCTTTAGGGAGCTCGGCTTTTGTCCATTCGATGACAAAGTCGGCCAACAACTGAATTTAATAGCTCGGCGCGGATTGTATGTTATTTCAAATGGCAGGAGTTTGATTGCCCATTTGGCAATGCGGCCGGTGGCGTCCCAATTGTTTATGATGTCATTGAGTGCGGAAGCCACCGTGATCGAACACTCTTGATAGTCGTGCTGCCGCTTCCAGGATGCCATAAAGACCACATATGCTATCTTTTGATAGTGTGGGTATCGAGATTTGCATGGTGTTAGAACCGTTGATACATAGTACACTGGTTTTTGGAGAGGGAATTTATGTCCCTCCTCCTGTCGTTCGATGACGAGTACCCCGCTCACTACCTGGTGAGTCACGGATATGTAGAGCAACATGGGTTCGCCAACACTTGGTGCAGCAAGGATTGGGTTGCTTGCTAGAATTTTTTTTTCTTCCAATCCGGTTGTAGCCGCGCCTGTCCACTCGAAGTGATCGGTGTGTCAGAGTAGTCGATAAAGTGGTAGCGCCTTTTCTCCCAGCCTGGAGATAAAGCGGCTCAGGGCTGCCATGCACCCCGCTAATTTTTGGACTTGCTTTAAGTCTGTTGGCGTTGCCAATTGTGACAAGGCCCGGATTTTTGCTGGGTTCACTTCAATTTCTCTATTGTAAACGATGAACCCAAGTAGTTTTCCGGCTGGGACGCCGAAGACACATTTTTCCGGATTGAGTCGTATGTCGTATGTTCGGAGGTTGTCAAATGTGAGTTGTAGATCATCCACCAATGATTCGACATGTTTAGTATTAATGACGACATCATCTACTCATGCCTCCACTGTCTTGCCAATTTGCTTTTCTAGACATGTTTGAATCATGCGTTGGTTAGTGGCACTGGCGTTTCTAAGCCCAAAGGGCATAGTGTTGAAGCAGAAAGGCCCATAGGGGGTAATGAACGCTGTTGCAACCTGGTCGGACTCCTTCATCTTAATTTGATGGTATCCGGAGTATGCATCGAGGAAACACGGTGAGTTGTGTCCTTGTAGATGAGGTTTAGTCTGCTGCTGCCATCCATGAGCACCTTAGTGAGCCTAAAACCATCCACAATTGGGTTTAAGACCAAGGCAGCAGGTGCTCGGACTGATCTGGCCCTTGGTTCGTCGTCGACAGTAAAAGTTATTGCCGTATTGTTCCAAGGATTTATTGCGGCTACTTGGTTGACTTCGGCGAGGTCGCAGAGCGCCCTCTTGCACCGATTGTTTGAAGAAAAGGTATCAAAGACCGTAAAGACATTGAGATCGTCGTCTTCCGAAGAGTGCGTCTCCGGGTGATGTTGGTGAGGATGGCCTCGCCGCTCTTAGCCACTTGCTGGAGCACCCACATGCCCGAAGGTCATGTGTTGGTCCAGTATTCAGTGTAGTATGTATCTGACAGGGCTTGTCGAGCAGTTCATTAAGGACAGATCTATGTTCTGTGAAGGATTTGGTTCTCTTGTCAATGAGGTGATGGTTGGGTGGCCTATAAGGGTGCATCCTTTTAGCCCGTCTGGTGGGCTGCTTAAAGGCAGGAGGATCCCATCGGGCTGTCTAGGCTTTCCAAGCGCTTTCCATTGCGTAGTACTTCTATACTATGTGTGCCAAATCTGCAAAGTGTAGTATGCGGCAGTGGTTGAGGGCATTGAGGATTCCCTCGTCCGTACAATTGCGGCAAAAAACTGAAACTACATCATCCTCGCAGCAATCCTTAATCTTGTTTTTAACAAGGAGGAACCTGGCCTAGAATTGATGGACCATTTCCTGAGGCTACTGTCGTACGTACATTAGGTCACATACGATTGGAGGACCTGAATTGCTTGGGGAATATTGCATGTGGTGGGTGGGCGGGCTAAAATCTGAACCTTGACCCGCCATTGGATCTGGAGCTTGAAGAATCTTCGAGGTCACTAATCCAGGATCCGGAGGGTCCTAGAGACTTTCGGGCTTGACGCCTGATTCCATGTTTGGAGGACATACAGTCTCTTCCTGAAGACGAGTATCCAGTACACAGGGCTCGTAAATCCGAACATAGCTTGTTCTTAACATGGAGGAGAAGTATCCTCGACTTGCTCCTCCATGACCGCTACCAGATGGGTGACCGGCGGGGACCTGATTTCCCTCTGATCGGGTTTAAGCCTGATCCGATCATAATCCGTTGCGACTCCCAGGGCAGTGATGTGATCTAGTAGTTCGTTCAAGGATGAGACATCTGCCGGATCCATCTTCTCGGATGGTTCGAGGGTGATGCGGAGGTGATGATTGGCGATCGCGGGGGCTGCCTTTGGCTTAACGGCCAAGCAGGCGCCCATGGTGAAGCCGCCAAGCTGGGGCACCTGTCCTGGAGCCAGGGCCCTCCCAGAGGTAATGATGTCATTAATGACAAGGCGATCCATCAATCCTTCCATCAATGATACAGAGGAACTCTCAATGAAAGCACCAATGTCGGTGTCAAAACCGTCCGATCTCGGGTAGGGGGTCCCGAACTGTGCCTCTGAGGATCAAAGGTAACACTACAAAAAAATACACTTCCGTGATGATACGTGTTTGTCACAGTAGGTCACGTTTTCTGTCATGCATGTACATCCATGACAAGTTTATGATAGAATCAAGATAGGCATACATGTGCTGTCGTAGAAGTGTTCCATGACATTACCAAAATTATCATCATGGAAGTGTCCACTTCCATGACGATAAATCGCGCGTCACAGAAGTGCTTTGTCAAGGGTGACCGACACGTGGCATCCACCGTAACGGAACGCCGTTAAGCTATCGGGTCCAGTTTTGGATCCGATAACCCGTTAACAGCCCCGACCAATGGGGATTTTCCACGTGTAAAATCATCATTGGCTGGAGGAAACACGTGTCGGCTCACCGTTGGGATAGATGTCATCCACTCATTGGACCCAAAGCGCCTATGATACGTCGACACATGGCATGGCCCAACAGAGGCCCATTCCTGTGAAAAGGCTGGCCTGTTTGACTTGGTCAAAAGGTGGTGGGCCGGCCCACGGCAAGCCTGTTAATGGCCTATTCGCATATAGCCCATTTACAGCCCGCTAACCCTGGGCCCGTTTACGGCCTACCCGAATTAGGCCCAGTAGCGTCATCTGGACCGTCCAATATAATTCCAGCCCGTTTTAACATCCGACCCATGTATGGCCCATGATGTATTTTGGCCCATATGAGGCCCTTAGTAACCCTCGGCCCATTAACGGCCCGTGGTAAAACGGGCCCGTGATGAACAGTGTATCACTTTATACCCATTAACGGCCCATTATTCCGTTGGGCCATTTCCAGCCCATGTTATCTTTCGGCCTTCTCAGGGCCCATTTATTCTTGGGCTCATTTCCAGCATTCGGTTACTTATGGCCCGTTACTGTCATTTTCTGCTTGTGGGCCAAATTCAGCCCGTGCTCACAGTCAGCCCGTTTATGGCTCATTAATACGTTGGGCCGTTTTCGTAGCGTTATCTAATACGGACGATTAACGACGGCCCATTATGGTCGGCCCATGAACGGACGATTCCAACTCTAGCCCGTTTACGACCATAAATCGGTATGTTATTGGCCCATGTTTGGGCAATCGATCATACGGCCCGTATAAGGCCCATTGATGATACGACCCGTAGAAGGCCCATTGATGATACGGCCCGTAGAAGGCCCATTGTTTCTATGCCCTGTAGAAGGCCTATTGTTTCTATGGCCCGTAGAAGGCCCAGTGTCACTACAGTAAATATGTAGCCCATGGTTATTGTGGCCTAGTTTTAAAAAATAGGTTATTGCGGCCACTAGAAAACTGTGAAAAAAGAATAACACTGACTACAAGCAAACAAATAAACAAGACAACAAGGAAATAAATAAGCAAGCAACTTACGCTAGGCTATCACGGCTATTACACATATTACATCCACTGGGCATCAAAGTTCGCCACCAGTGCAAATATAGGAAACAAAGCAGCATATCATATACACTGGTTGTCAAAGTTGGCGACCAGTGCAAATAAACGACGCAGCAAAACAAGTCCAGAACTGAAACCACTTCAGAAGATCTCAAGAAACAATATCCTGGGTACCCATAATGCTGGCAAGATGCTTAGCAAGCTTATTAACTTTCTCTTGTTTGGCGCTTAAATCCTCCAGCGCTTGTTGTTACACCATAAAGTATGCATCCGAATTCTGCAGGGACTTCCTCAGTCCTTCAGCTTCCTGTCGCAACACATCTGATCGATGTCTTTCAACTTGAATCTAAGACTCAAGAAGACAAACTGATTCAGGCAGCGAGTTCGAAGAGCTTGTGCCAGCAGTAGTGGCTAGTAACTCGAACACTACATCAAGACATGACTTCTGGGTTCTCTCACTATCGTCAAGGTAGTTTTTATCAGCTTTCTTGGAGACCAACAGGGATGTCTCACTATCTTGAACCTTATCTGCATTACTTCCTTCACCATTGCATAATGGGGTATTGTTCTCCAATATTTTGTCCGCATTCTAAAAGAGAATCAAGCAGACACGTCACAGGTTTACCATGTTGTATATGAAACTCATTTTGGTAAATCATTTCAGTAGTAAAGTGCACAGGATAACAGCATGAAACAAACATATATCTATGTACCATGGTCACTTTATGGCCTATATCATTCTAGTTTTTGTTGCCAAATCAAGATAGAGACATAGTTCAAATAATATTTGTTCAAGACAAAGCAGAATAGACAGAATATAAGTGTGGGAAACTATAGAGACACTTGTAATGTGCATGACATGAGAACATAACTGTTTATTCAATTGAAACTGAAATCAATATAGAGCATGTTACAACAGCAAACCAGTTACAGAAAAAAGTTTAAACCATACTTGTTGTGCCATTGGAGTTTCAATCCCATCCTTCAAATTTGAAAATAGTTGGTCAGAGTAAATACAGTGATGCAAGAGCAAAGGAGTATGAACCATAGCTACAGAACCTGACCTGAGAACAATTCTTCTTCTCCTTTAAGCGTTGAGTTGGGATTCGGAGTGGTGGTCCCCGTGCTTTGGGAACTGCAGTTCCCTTACTAACTGCTCGTGTTTGGGTGCTCTGTGGTGGAGATGGTGCTATGTCAACTGGAACTGGGTTACTATCTGCTAGGGTTGGGATTAGAAGGGGTGTAGCTGGTTCTCTGTCCAACTGGGTAGGGGTACAATCTGCGAGAGTCTGGGTTATGTGTGGTGGGGCTGGTTCTTGGGCAAGTACAACCGTGGTTCTATCTGCATCAACTGGTAGCACTATCTTTTCTGAAGACCGTGTTGTTACTCCCTTAGATACTTCCATCACCCTCTCCAATTCAAATGGCTGATAAACAAGAAAAGTAATTGAATGTACAGACATTGTATGATAGACATGTGCAATGGATAGTGGGGAATAAAAGAGGGCATGAAATAATTCACATTTATGTTTTCTAACCAAACAGGATAGCATGACACAATTTCACATATATGATGGCTAACTAAATAGGATAGCATGATACAATTTCACATTATGATGGCTAACTAAAAAAGATGGAAAGATATAGTTCAAAATATGATGACTATGTAAAATGAATGACATGATATAACTATATAATGTGTTTATTAAATAGGTTGGCATGCCATAATTCACATACATGCCGCCTATGGAAACATGATAGCATGATAAAATTCCTGGATAGAATGACATAATTCAAAATATGATGACTGTAAACACTAAATAGGATGAGATGATATAACTATATGATGTCTTTATTAAATGGGTTGCCATGCCATAATTCAGATAGATGTTGTGTATGTAAACATGATGGCATGATATAATTCAAATATATGATTTATATAGTAAGCAAGTAAGAAGATGGCAATCCATATATGATGTAAAAACTAAGCAATGCAAGACAACATGCATGGCATGGGTAATATAACCCTGCCAAGTTTGAGCATAGACCTCAGGGGGGGAAATAGGACTGGTCATCAGTGTCTGAATCCTCCTCTGAGGAGCTCTCTGTATCCAGCAAGATGTCTACTTCAGCAGGTAGCATTGTCTGCTCTGAATACCTTGTTTTCACTCCAGATACTTCCATCACCGCTTCAAATGGCCGATGCACAGGAAGAGTAGTTGAATATACAAACGTTGTCAACAAATGGAACACGTAATACAAAAAATGATAGCATGATATAATTCACATACATGATGATTGGCTCAACAACATGGCATTGCATAATTCACATATATAATGCCTTTGCAACAAGATAGCATTGCATAATTCACATATATAATGTCTTGCAACAAGATGGCAATGCATAATTCACATATATGGTAATTCGACACTAAACAGGTGGCATTCACACAAAGCTTGTCTAAACTAATCAAATGACATCGCAATGCAAGACACCATACGCACGATATGAGTAACATAACCTTGCCAAGTTAATTAGAGCATACACCTCGGGGGGGAATAGGACTGGTCATCTGTCTCTGAATCCTCCTCTGAGGAGCTATCCGTAACCAGCGAGATATGCGCTTCGTCAGATAGCATAATCTGCTCTGAAGACCTTGTTTTCACTCCAGAATTTTCCATCACCGTGTTAAATGGCTGATGCACACGAAGAGTAGTTGAATGTACTAACATTGTTGACAAATGTAATACATAAAGAAAAAAAAGGATGGCCTGATATAATTCACATATAAGATGACTGGCTAAGCAGGATGGCATTGCAAAATTCACATATATGATGCCTGGCTAAACAAGATGGCATTGCATAATTCACATAAACGATGAATAAACTAAACAGATCGCGTTCACACAAAGCATATCTAAACTAAGCAGTTGACATATTTGATGTATAAAGTAAGCAATGCAAGGCACCATATGCATGATATAACCAACATCAGCATGCCAAGTTAGAGCAAAGACCTCATGGGGTAAATAGGAGTGGTCTTCTGCTTCTGAATCCCCCTCAGAATAGTTATCTTCCTCTTGATTACGATCCAAAATGGGTGGAGGGGGGTTGCCTTTGCGCCCACCATGGAGCGACATCTGCATGAAATTTTATTGCCACGCAAGGCTCATCTCTTTTGCTCTACATGTTTAGTTCCATTGTGTACAATAACTGACTTGCATAGGAATAAAACATAGTGAGATTATGTAAGGAGTGCATGCACAAATCCAGAGTGATGGTAGCAAACTGTGGATAGACCCCAAACCAATGATAGCAGGCAGATAATAGCTTTAGTTAAAAAATACAGATAATGGCTCCTTTAATGTTTGTTTGCACCCAACATGAAACTCATAGTAGACACCTGAGATTAACCAGATAGTAGACAGATAGTACTGATTGCTGCCCCAATATGTACACCACAACCATTTAAAAACTCAAGTTTCAGCATAAGTTTGGACCTGACTCGGAGTCTAATAGGTGAACACGACTATAAAGTAGCATGTCATCATATTAAGCGATGCATAACATAAGTAGACACGGAAGAGTGCGACCTCTCTTGCGGACCCGTGTAGTCCTCAAGGTCATCTGCTCAGTTGATGATGGTAATGCAGTTGTCGTGGCTGCCGGCGGCGGGGAAGAAGATCTGAGGCGGCGAAAGACAGTCTGGAGAGCGGATCCCTGCTGTGGTGAACCCTTCCATCGTTGGAGCAGCTGAGCTGGGGTGGAACACAGCACCGCAGGAGCATGACAAACTACACAAGGTTTTCTTTGACACATATCTGTAATAGAAGTAATTGTGTAAGGGCATGTTTGAATTTGAGGATTCTAACAATGCAGGGATAGGAAATAGACAAGAATAGGATAGGAATGCACGTGCAAAATAGAGAATTTAAAAACAGAGGATTTCTACCGATCTGGGTGTTTGGTTCACAAGAATTGGAAGATCACAGGATGCAAAGAAGCATGGTGAGATTAAGTCAAACCACAAGAAAATGTACGGTTATAATGCTATTATGCTACTATCTCTTTCTCTTGTGCTTCATGAATAGGAATTTGAAAAGGAGGACAAGTGGAAATTAAAATTCCTATGATTTTTCTTTCAAGGAGACACTAAAGGAACAAATCCTACAGTTTTCCTTTGCTCCATTCCTTTGCACCAAATTCATGAAAAGTAGTACCATACAAAACTTTCCAATTCCTATGTTTTTCATTCACTTTTCCTTTCAGGCACTGGCGATTCCAGTAGGCAGGCTTGAGCAAGGAAAAGCCTACACTAAAAAAATGTTTTTGTGCTACTTCTATTACTTTGGGCCCAGGCCACTGCCCTACTAGCTCAACTCCCAGGGCCATCGACAAATGCATAGCTCAAGCGCGCAGAGATAAATAATGATGGCGTTCAAGAGAGTCCATCACAGATAGCTAAGTTGCCCGGTACCGCACTGCTTGTCATATAGTAGTATAAAATGATCGTATTTCCTGTTACTCCGTGTGCTCAGTGGACAATATATATAACATGTATAGTAAAAAAGATATGCAACAAGTGTACAACCTCTTTGGCGAAGCCATGTCGATCTCAGCGTGATTGGGTTGGCCGGTGAGGATGCTCTGGCTGACTTGGCTGTCGGAGGAGGGGAAATAGATCTTAGGCGTCTGGAGATGGAGCCCGAGGTACTGCTCCGCTGTGATGGAGGGTTTCATCGTTGGAGCAGCTCTGGTGAGTTGTGCGACGCCGAGGCTGAAGCAGGACAAGAGAGACAACGTTAACCTGAGTGGAATTCTAATAGCATCTTCAATAGATGATGTAAAATACATAACCACAAAGTGCTAGATGTATACATCAGCCACTCATCTCTGAACTTAACTGTCGAAACTGAATTTAACTGTCGAAACTGAACTTAACTATCGAAACTGAATTTTGTTGTCGAAACTGAATTTTACTGTCGAAACTAAACGCACTAGAGGTGAGGCTACATGTCACTCGACTGACTTTTTCATCTATGGTTAGTCGATTTTGCAGCCGTTGGATACAAAATCAAGGGTCTGCGGTTCATCTTCAACCTCCACCCCCCTGAGCCGCCAGCCACCACCGGCCAAACAGCCGCCCCCCGCCGCTCGCCGCCGGCGGTGCGCCGCCCCGCCCGCCCCAAAAACACTCCCCACCGCCGGTCTGCCGCCGCCCCGGCCATCCCTGTAGGGCCCCCCGTGCCGAGCTTTTTCTTCGGCGATCCCCACGCCACCGCCCCACCACTGCCAGTGACCACTGCCCCCACCCTGAACCCTAAGATAGATAGTAGGGTACCTCTCCG
>NC_041382.1:429871205-429890838 GCF_002162155.2 Triticum dicoccoides
AATCGACTGACCCAAAAGTCGATTTAGTCGACTGGAGTGTAGCTAAATCGGAGCAGCATCGCAAGCAAGAGCAAGAGCAAGAGCAGCAGCGCGAGCAAGAATAAGAGCAAGAGCAAACCAGGCAGGGGACTGAGAGCAAGAGCAGAGCAGTAGCGCGAGCGAGAGCTAAAGCAACAGCATCTCCTACTGATGTGGATGCCACCACCGAGGGAGCGACGCCATGAAGGAAGTGGCCGGTGACGCCGCCGTGGATGGAGCTGCGCCGTGTCGGCTCGGGACCAAGCGTCGGCAACACCGTGAGATCGAATCAAGAAGAAAATGCGGCGATTAGTGTACAACCTCTTTGGTGGCGCCGATTAGGCTGCAGCTTCATCCGAGGAAACGGTGATGATGATGCTCTTCCGGTGGTGCAGGTGAAGACGGCGGTGTGGGAATGGAGGTGGCGCGAAAGACGAGGGGGACATCGAGGCAGCTCCTTGGAGGTAGAGGACGGGGTGGCTGAACCGGCGGGACGACCAGATCGACGACGGATCCTCATCCGGTATAGTGGATGAGGGACGTCGAGGTGTTGCTGTGGACGACATCGTCGGGGAAGAGGCTCCGACTGGGTGGCGGACGGAGGAGGGTGTGGGGCTTTGCGGGTTTTCCCGGCCTTGGTGTATGAATGGGTGGGCGGATGGGATGGGAGTGGGGAACCATGGCTTAGGGACGCGCTTGTCCGAAATGTGGGGTAAGTTACGAAAGTACCCCCACCGATTTGAGCTGGTTCTTTCAGTTCAGGGGTATCATGGGCATTTCGCGTGTCGGGATTTCACAGGAGGTGGGAGTTTTCGCTTGCTTTGTAATTTTGGAATAGCAAGGCGCGGGTTGAGATGGAGGGAGTTGTCGGAGCACAACGAGACAAAGATATATCTTAAATATTTTGGGCTAACAAGGCGCCGGTTGAAATTTCTGAATAAGCCTAACGTGTAGTGTACCAAATCAATTCGCACTACAAATGTCATTCAAAACTTTGAATTCATGTTATGTTCAATTAAAATATTTCTCTACGTTTATAATGCATGCAACCTAGTACTCAAATGGACGTTTTAGTGCATTCCAAACATATATACTACCGCTTCAATATGAACTAAATTTGAATTTGTTTCTCTATTTGAATAAGATCTACAATAATGATTGTTGTGAAGTCAAAGCATTTGTATTCGTTTCTTTGTTTTAATAAGATCTACAATCATCATTATTGTCAAGTTAAACCATCGTTTGTGTATTATCTTCACAGCACACCACATGATTAGTCTCGAGTTACATATGAACTATGTGTACTATATGAACTCGAACTCGATTTTTTGAATCCACTTTATGTTGATTTCAAATCATAGTACATTTCAAGCTCTAGCTAGATCTTCAAAAACTAAACCATGTCTCATATGTATAATGTGTTTATCACATTATGTGTGGTGCCCCGCCCCCTACGCCTACAAGTATTTAGATGTGAGTTGCAAACACCACACATTACCACAAATTCAAATAAAATGTGAGAATGTTCGATATATAGTATTGTTTAAATTGTTTTATATTTAGTTGTAAGCTGCAAACGCCACCCATTATCACAAATTCAAATAAAATGTGAGATTGTTCGATGTATTGTATGGTTTAGATTGTTCGACATTTAGCTATGAGTTGGAAACGCCATGCAGTATCACATTATGGTATAACATGTGCAAAACCACAACACGCGTATCACCGCTATATTCATGCACGCATATGTTTAAAACACTATGATCTCTTGTTCAAATATATGAATCCACTTTCATATCAAATTATGATCTTTGTTAGTCTCTTACAACCACACAATCCTCTAACCTTTGTAGCTACCACTAACTTTCTCTCGTGCATGCACATGCCCTCCTCGCCCTCCCCCTCCCTCAGCATTCTATCCATCACGCACATTCATTTTTTTCTTTAGGTCGTTCTCACACAGTCTGCACAACTCCTTTCCGACACACACCGATCGATAAACCTCTCCAACGATGTCTGCCTACAACATACACATGTACCTTCAATCTCCTCCTTTATGTGTCCTTGCCTCGTGTCTCTCGTACGGTCCCACACACGTGTGAACTCTCGCCCCTCTTTTCATCGATCTCACAACCGCACACTCCTCCCCCTATCTAGCTAGTAGCTGGGCCTCTCGCACCACCTCCTAGCTCCATTCTCTCTGTCTATCCGTCTCGCCGGGCCTTATTTGCCTCTAACAAATGTACGTACACCGACCGATCTCCCGCTATACATATAGCTAGCTAGGTCCTTATAACTCGGTTTCCCCACGCGTCGATCGATCTACCTCATTAGTTGTGTCTCTCCCTTCCTCCTACAAACAACAATTGATCTGCCGATCTAGTTAGGTTTGCTTACCAAACACATGGTTCCCCTTCATCATCCATGGATGTGTCCCGACAGATCTATCATGCACAGGCACACACAGAAACACATCCCCACCTTATTGATAATATTGTAGTTCCACCCTCAGTTTGTCTAGTAGGCCTCTCCCACCATCTTCGAGAAGCAACTCCATCACCCATCCAGCACTCTACCCCTCTCCCTCCATCTCTCTCTCTCCTCTCTCTCTCTCTCTCTCTGTCCCATCCTATTTCCCGTCCTTCAGTTATGTATGGACGTCGACCGATCTCCCTCAAGACATAGCTGGGTCTCTCCTTCTCAACACATATACGAGTCGTTCTACCTCTATAGTTAGGCCTCTGCCTACCCCTCCCCCACCCCTCGCACACACACACACACACACACCGATACATCGAGCGCTCTAGTCATGTCTCCCTGCCACACACAAACTTGACCTGTGCCCTCTGACGTTCCGGTAGCTAGGTCAGTCGCCCTATATTTTTGACTTGCACACACACACAATTTCGATGGCTCTCTTCATCGATCTCGCACCCACCCACTTGATCCTCTCTTCGACTCTATCAATATCTATGACCCCTCCCTCTCTTCTCGTGGGTCGCCCGACCCTCTATATATGATATGGATAGGCCTCCATTTCACACACATTGCATGCAAAATTTTGTTTGAGATGTCATCGACACATATTCCCACAAATACATTCAGAACGCACAAGCCATTTGTCTAGGTTTGTATCTCTCACACACACCCACATAGGTGGGGGACATGCACGAAGAGAAGAGGTGCGCGCACGGCGCACGTACTCTCGTCTCTTTCCCAACCACACCCGCGCGGGTACACGGTGGAGCTCATTTCTGTATGAAAAGGAAGCCCACGTGGTAACTTGGCACATGTACTGGTTGTCCACTAGATGGAGGGAGGATCGTCTACCACAGGTGAACAAACAAATTGCGACTTCATGCATTATGTTAAAAAAGAGGCAAACCATGTGGGGCCTACCTTAGAGGCAAGGCTCTATACATTGGAGTACTTTTGATGTGTCTGATAACCCACAAGTATAGGGGATCGCAACAGTTTTCGATAAGTAATAGTGTCGAACCCAATGAGGAGCTAAAGGCAGAACAAATATTCCCTCAAGTTCTATCGACCACCGATACAACTCTACACACGCTTGATGTTCGCTTTACCTAGAACAAGTATGAAACTAGAAGTACTTTGTAGGTGTTGTTGGATAGGTTTGCAAGATAATAAAGAGCATGTAAATAAAAAGTAGGGGCTGTTTAGATAAAGACACAACTAAGTTAGTTTTATTAAAGAGCTTTTTGTTACAAGAAAGTTATTTGTCCCTACGCAATCGATAACTAGACCAGTAATCATTATTGCAATTTTATATGAGGGGGAGGCATAAGCTAACATACTTTCTCTACTTGGATCATATGCACTTATGATTGGAACTCTAGCAAGCATCCGCAACTACTAAAGATCATTAAGGTAAAACCCAACCATAGCATTAAAGCACCAAGTCCTCTTTATCCCATACGCAACAACCCCCTTACTCGGGTTTGTGTTTCAGTCACTCACGCAACCCACTATAAGCGAATCATGAATGTATTGCAACACCCTATAGCGGGGATCCCTCACGCTTGCGTGGCACGGAGAGCACCATAGGATAGCACCAATAATAAAACATGCAACTCAAACCAATCACGATCATCAAATAACCCATAGGACAAAACGGATCTACCCAAACATCATAGGATAGCCATACATCATTGGGAAATAATATATAGCGTTGAGAACCATGTTTAAGTAGAGATTACAGCGGGTAAAAGAGAGTTTACACCGCTGCATAGAGGGGGGAAGATTTGGTGATTATGGCGGTGAAGTTGTTGGTGAAGATTGCGGTGATGATGATGGCCCCCGGTGGCACTCCGGTGCCACCAGAAGCGAGGCGGAGAGAGCTCCCCTCCTTCTTCTTCTTCCTCCATGACCTCCTCCCTAGATGGGAGAAGGGTTTCCCCTCTGGTCCATGGCCTCCATGGAGTGGGAGGGGAGAGAGCCCCTCCGAGATTGGATCCGTCTCTCTGTCACTTTCTGTTTCTACGTTCTCAGATTCTTCCCTTTCATCGTTTCTTATATCCCCGGAGATCCGTAACTCCGATTGGGCTAAAATTTTAACATGATCTCTATCCGGATATTAGCTTTCTTGCGGTGAAACAAGGGCATCAACCACCTTATGGGGTGGCCACGAGGGTCAGGGGCGCGCCTGCCCCCCTGGGGCGCGCCCCCTGCCTCGTGGCCCCCTCGGGCATCATCTCGCGTGGATTTTTCTACCCAAAAATCATATATATTCCAAAAAAATCTCCGTTAGTTTTTATCCCGTTTGGAATCCGTTTGATATGGATATTCTGCGAAACAAAAAACATGCAACAAACAGGAACTGGCACTGGGCACTGGATCAATATGTTAGTGCCAAAAATAGTATAAAAAGTTGCCAAAAGTATATGAAAGTTGTAGAATATTGGCATGGAACAATCAAAAATTATAGATACGATGGAGACGTATCAGCATCCCCAAGCTTAATTCCTGCTCGTCCTCGAGTAGGTAAATGATAAAAAAAAGATAATTTTTGATGTGGAATGCTACCTAGCATAATCTTGATCATGTAATCTAATCATGGCATGAATATTAAGACACGAGTGATTCAAAGCAATAGTTTATCATTTGACATAAAAACAATAATACTTCAAGCCCATTGATAAAGCAATCATGTCTTTTCAAAATAACAAGGCAAAAGAAAGTTGTCCCTACAAAATCATATGGTCTGGCTATGCTCCATCTTCACCACACAAAATATTCAAATCATGCACAACCCCGATGACAAGCCAAGAAATTGTTTCATACTTTTGACGTTCTCAAACCTTTTCAACTTCCACGCAATACATGAGCGTGAGCCATGGACATAGCACTACAGGTGGAATAGAATGGTGGTTGTGGAGAAGACAAAAAGGAGAAGATAGTCTCACATCAACTAGGCGTATCAACGAGATATGGAGATGCCCATCAATAGATATCAATGTGAGTGAGTAGGGATTGCCATGCAACGGATGCACTAGAGCTATAAGTGTATGAAAGCTCCAACTAAAACTAAGTGGGTGTGCATCCAACTTGCTTGCTCATGAAGACCTCGGGCGTTTGAGGAAGCCCATCATCGAAATATACAAGCCAAGTTCTATAATGAAAATTCCCACTAGTATATGAAAGTGATAACTCAAGAGACTCTCTATATGAAGAGCATGGTGCTACTCTGAAGCACAAGTGTGTAAAAGGATAGTAACATTGCCCCTTCTCTCTTTTTCTCTCATTTTTTAATTGTTTTTTTTCTTTTTTTTGGTGGGCTTCTTTGGCCTCTCTTTTTATTTGGGCTTCTTTGGCCTCTTTTATTTATTTTTAAAGTCCGGAGTCTCATCCCGACTTGTGGGCGAATCATAGTCTCCACCATCCTTTCCTCACTGGGACAATGCTCTAATAATGATGATCATCACACTTTTATTTACTTACAACTCAATATTACAACTCGATACTAGAACAAATATATGACTCTATATGAACGCCTCCAGTGGTGTACCGGGATGTGCAATGATCTAGCGTAGCAATGACATCAAAAAACAGACAAAGCCATGAAAATATCATGCTAGGTATCTTACGATCATGCAAAGCAATATGACAATGAATGCTCAAGTCATGTATATGATGATGATGGAAGTTGCATGGCAATATATCTCGGAATGTCTATGGAAATGCCATGATAGGTAGGTATGGTGGCTGTTTTGAGGAAGGTATATGGTGGGTTTATGGTACCGGCGAAAGTTGCGCGGTACTAGAGAGGCTAGCAATGGTGGAAGGGTGAGAGTGCGTATAATCCATGGACTCAACATTAGTCATAAAGAACTCACATACTTATTGCAAAAGTCTATTAGCTATCGAAACTAAGTACTACGCGCATGCTCCTAGGGGGATAGATTGGTAGGAAAAGACCATCGCTCGTCCCCGACCGCCACTCATAAGGAAGACAATCAATAAATAAATCATGCTCCGACTTCGTTACATAACGGTTCACCATACGTGCATGCTACAGGAATCATAAACCTCAACACAATTATTTCTACAATCCACAACTACCCACTGGCATGACTCTAATATCACCATCTTTATATCGCAAAACTATTGCAAGGAATCAAACATATCATATTCAATGATCTACAAGTTTTATGTAGGGTTTTATGACTAACCATGTGAATGACCAATTCCTGTCATCTCTCTAAATAGATATAGGTGAAGCAAGAGAGTTTAATTATTTCTACAAAAGATATGCCCGTGCTCTAACAAATATAAGTGAAGCAAAAGAGCATTCTACAAATGACGGGTTTCTATGTAAAGATAAACAGGCAATCCAAACTTCAAATGATATAAGTGAAGCACATGAAGCATTCTATAAAGCCATACTCAAAAGATATAAGTGAAGTGCATAGAGAATTCTATAAATAAACCAAGGAATATCTCATACCATCATGGTGCATAAAAGAAAAATGAAAACTAAATGCAAAAGACGCTCCAAGATTGCACATATCGCATGAACGAAACGAATCCGAAAACATACCGATACTTGTTGAAGAAAGAGGGGATGCCTTCCGGGGCATCCCCAAGCTTAGACGCTTGAGTCTCCTTGATTTTTACTTGGGGTGCCTCGGAATCCCCAAGCTTGAGCTCTTGCCTCTCTTCCTTATTCTCACATCGAGACCTTCTCGATCATCGAACACTTCATCCACACAAAACTTCAACAGAAAACTCGGTAAGATCCGTTAGTATAATAAAGCAAATCACTACTCTAAGTACTATTGCAAACCAATTAATTTTTTTTTGCATTATAGCTACTGTAGTATAACTTTTCCATGGCTTAATCCACTGATATAATTCGATATTTTCATCAAAACAAGCAAACTATGCATCAAAAACAGAATCTGTCTAAAACAGGACAGTCTGTAATAATCTGAACATTCACCATACTTCTGATACTTGAAAAATTCTGCAAAAATTAGGAAAAATAAAAAAAAAATGTATAGAAAGACATTGCAAAAAGTTTCAGAACCTTTTGACGTTCCAGCAGAAAATGTAAAATCGCGCACTACAGCCAAAGTTTCTGTCCTGCACCGTACAAATCAACAAGCAAAGTAAACATCCTAAAGGCAAACCTTGGCACATTATTTTTATAATACAATGGAATTGTACAAGGAGATAATTATTTTTGTTGAAAAGTTTCTGTAATCAAGATTCACAAAGTTGCTGTGAGCATGAACAAAGTTCAAGGAGCTCTCCCACTTCAATAATGCTTGTCTTTCTCACTTTCACTTTCCTTTTTGAAAAAAAGTTTTGGGTTCCCCTCTTTATTTTTGTTGTTTTTAAACTATATAAAAGCACTCAAGAGAAATAAATGGCTCTGTAAAACTTCCGGGTTGTCTCCCTGGCAGCGCTTTTTTTAAAGCCATTAAGCTAGGCATATAGTGCTCAAGTAATGAATCCACCCGGATCCCAAGGTATATCAAAGCCAATTTTAATTAACAATGATTTGTAATTTAGTAGTGAGCACAAAGCAACATATATCATGTAACTACGAAGTCTAACTCTCTTCCTATGCATCGGCATGTCATAAAAGAACAATTCATGCACACATAGTAAAGGCCAATGCATAGTATAAACAGTTTCTTGCAATTTTATCATATCGGAAACATAGAGAGGTGGAGATATAGTTCCTCTCTCATAATAGTTGCAAGTAGGAGCAGCAAGCACATGCATATTATATCTATCAAAATCATCATGTGCAATGGTAAAAGGCAACCCATCAATATAATACTTAATAAGTGTAAACTTCTCCGATATAGTGTAGTTGGGAGAATTCAAAAAGATAATAGGACTATCATGCATGGGTGCAATAGCAAAAATTTCATGTTTAACATAAGGAACTATAGCAAGTTCATCTCCATAAGCATAATTAATATTGGCATCTTGGCCACAAGCATAGCAAACATCATCAAAAAGGGATATTTCAAAAGAATCAACGGGATCATAGCAATTATCATAGCATTCATCCTTCGGTAAGCATGAAGGGAAATTAAACAATGTATGAGTTGAAGAGTTACTCTCATTAGAAGGTGGGCACGGGTGATCAATCCCCTCTTCCTCCTTTTGTTCTTCGCTCTCCTCCTCATCTTTTTCATCCAATGAGCTCACAGTTTCATCAACTTCTTCTTCCATAGATTCCTGCAAAATATTGGTCTCTTCTTGGACAGCGGAGACTTTCTCAATAAGTGCATTAATATCAGAATTGTATTCATAATTCTCATAGCAATATTTAAGGATAGCTAAATTTTCAAGTCTATAAACCGGATCATCAAAATCTTCAAACTCTTTAAACATAGATTCAATTTCATAAGCACCCATAAAAGCAACAAATTCTTCTATTTGTTCCACATCATAGTAATCATATATACCATTAGCATAAGAAGCTAAGGTTTTATTATCATTAAATTCGCATAAAAAGGGAAGGTGTGGAGCCTTCATCCTAGAGCAACAAGTATAATCATATCACAAGCATAGTTGCCTAGCTACCAATTCAATATATGAATTTGATCCCATAATAGTTTCCCTTTTTGTGTCAAGCGGTAATCCCTAAAGTATTCACGTTGATCCAATGTTACTCCCATTACATAATTGAATGGGGTTTTCTCAGGAGTATTGAAGTAGTACATAATATCTTTCACATAACCAGCATCGGGGGTTTTAGGAGGTTCCCCATCTCCATGAGCAGAAAGTACACCTAATTTTTTTGGTATTTCGTGTTCCATATCCATAACTAAAGATAAAGAACAACTAAGAATAGAAAATAAAAATTACTTAGTGATAAAGCAAACAAGCACACACGAGAATATTCACCCCACGCTATTGCTCCTTGGCAACGGTGCCAGAAAAATGTCTTGATAACCCACAAGTATAGGGGATCGCAACAGTTTTCGATAAGTAAGAGTGTCGAACCCAACGAGGAGCTAAAGGAAGAACAAATATTCCCTCAAGTTCTATCGACCACCGATACAACTCTACGCACGCTTGATGTTCGCTTTACCTAGAACAAGTATGAAACTAGACCTACTTTGTAGGTGTTGTTGGATTGGTTTGCAAGATAATAAAGAGCATGTAAATAAAAAGTAGGGGCTGTTTAGATAAATACACAAGTAAGTTAGTTTTATTAAAGAGCTTTTTGTTACGAGAAAGTTATTTGTCCCTAGGCAATCGATAACTAGACCGGTAATCATTATTGCAATTTTATATGAGGGAGAGGCATAAGCTAACATACTTTATCTACTTGGATCATATGCACTTATGATTGGAACTCTAGCAAGCATTCGCAACTACTAAAGATCATTAAGGTAAAACCCAACCATAGCATTAAAGCACCAAGTCCTCTTTATCCCATACGCAACAACCCCCTTACTCGGGTTTGTGTTTCAGTCACTGACGCAACCAACTATAAGCGAATCATGAACGTATTGCAAAACCCTACAGCGGGGATCCCTCACGCTTGCGCGACACAGAGCACCATAGGAAAGCACCAATAATAAAACATGCAACTCAAACCAATCACGATCATCAAATAACCCATAGGACAAAACAAATCTACTCAAACATCATAGGATAGCCATACATCATTGGGAAATAATATATAGCGTTGAGCACCATGTTTAAGTAGAGATTACAGCGGGTAAAAGAGGGTTTACACTGCTGCATAGAGGGGAGGGAAGAGTTGGTGATGATGGTGGTGAAGTTGTTGGTGAAGATTGCGGTGATGATGATGGCCCCCGGTGGCACTCCGGTGCCACCGGAAGCAAGGGGGAGAGAGCCCCCCTCCTTCTTCTTCTTCCTTGACCTCCTCCCTAGATGGGAGAAGGGTTTCCCCTCTGGTCCATGGCATCCATGGCGTGGGAGGGGCGAGAGCCCCTCTGAGATTGGATCTGTCTCTATCTGTTTCTGCATTCTCAGATTCTTCCCTTTCACCGTTTCTTATATTCTCGGAGATCCTTAACTCTGATTGGGCTGAAATTTCAACATGATCTCTATCCGGATATTAGCTTTCTTGCGGCGAAAGAAGGGCATCAACTGCCTTACGGGGTGGCCACGAGGGTTAGGGGTGCGCCTGCCCTCCTGGGGCGTGCCCCCTGCCTCGTGGCCCCCTCGGGCATCGTCTCGCGTGGATTTTTCTTCCCAAAAATCATATATATTCCAAAAAAAATCTCTGACAGTTTTATCCCGTTTGGACTCCGTTTGATATGGATATTCTGCGAAACAAAAACATGCAACAAACAGGAACTGGCACTGGGCACTGGATCAATATGTTAGTCCCAAAAATAGTATAAAAAGTTGCCAAAAGTATATGAAAGTTGTAGAATATTGGCATGGAACAATCAAAAATTATAGATATGACGGAGACATGTCAGTGTCCTGTCAACTCGCAGAACGAGGAGAAGCTTGCTTAGTACACCCGCTCCCTCACCCACGCGCACGGTGGCTCGCAGGACGAGGAGAAAATTTTACTAGTACTCCCTCCGTTTACTCCTCGTCTCTACCTTGGTTAGAGAGATTATCATATTGTTTGGAATATATGTCCTTTAGTAGATTTCAATATGAACTACTAGTACATACTCCAAACACTGATGTATATAGACGTATTTTAGAGTGTAGATTCACTCATTTTGCTCTGTATGTAGTCCATATTGAAACGGACGTAATAGTACGCACTCGCCCTCGCCCCTCGACCCTCGCCAAGTGATGGACTTGCAGCAATTCATTCAGTCTCATATAGCCAGAACAATATATACTGCAGTACCATTATTGCTCGACTTCCCGAAGAGGCAAAGAGCCAATCGCAAGGTTAATAGTTTGGAGATGCCAAGCGCAAGGTTTATAGGAGAACGAGTAGTAGGTGTCGTGTCATTTATAAATAAAGTTTTTTTCTTCAGTGGCACATATGCAATATAAATAGGTTCATATGGAGAGAAAAGGAAACTGCTCCAGTATATACAGGACGAGCCTACACTAATGCTTGTTGGGGTTGCTCTCTTCAGTGTTCACACTCGCTCGCACAAAACCACTGTGTGCACATCTCTAACATCCCGATGGATCACGTCTACCGGGGCAAGGGGTGGATGCTTAGTGTAGATGCGGTCGCCGTCGCCGACGGCGAAAACCCACTGTTGGCACGTCCCGGTCAGGGGTCCCCGCCATTCTCTCTCACAAAGCCGGTGAGGTTGCCTTCATCCATTGCTCACTGCCGCGACGTGGGTAGTTGCCTCCTCCCGTCGCCCTCCTCTAGGTTGAGCTATGTCCCGACATCCCTCAGGTACAACGCCCTTTACAGCCGGCTTGCACCACCGCTCCAGCTGCCCACATCACTCCATGTGGATATTTCTCTACTTCTTTGCCCCGCACATACCTCTACTGGCTTCTACGTACTGTATTTGTGATGAGTTTATGTCTCATCAACTAGTCCCAGTAATCCTGAATCACACGTACCGCATTGTACTATCTCGCTGATAAATTACAGTACGTACTATACAAGTACTTCCTCTGTTCCTAAATATAAGTCTTTGTAGAGATTTCACCATGAACCACATACTGATGTATATAGATGCATTTTAAGTGTAGATTCATTCATTTTGTTCCGTATGTAGTCACCTAGTGGAATATCTGCAAAGACTTTTATTTAGGAAAGGAGGGAGTACTATGCAAAGAGTTAGGTGTCGCACGGTGTCCAGAAAATATGGTGATAGTGTGAGGTGGGCCATGTAATCACTGAGCCTGTGTGTTTTCACTGCTCTTGCACTCCTCCGCCGTAAGAATGGGAGAAAATTGTAATCTAGTAGTACCTCCTTTCGCCGAAAGCGTGGGACATCAAGTAGTCCTACCACCTCAGTAATAATGACCAATGAGCCGTCAGATCACATAGACCCAGCAGTAAGTTGGACGGACGAAGCAACCATCACTCTTGAATCCGCTTCTCCCTTCAATGCAGGCGCCAGTGAGAGGTCGCATCCGCTCTGCCCGGGCATGAATGCGGCACTGACCGTTTCAGGCAGGAAGCGCGCGCAGGCGATGGAGGGGCTTTGGGTGGGCCAGGCTGGTCAGGAGCGGGTGTGGCAGCTGTCCGCCTATCCCTACCGGACGCCCGGAAATGAGAGGATGCACCAACTCTGGCGGCTAAAATCGTACAATACACACCATCTCTCTGTAGGAGTAGGTCGATCTGTCGCTCTCTCTAACACACACATGTTATTAAACACACACACGCACATGCACACGCACACACAGGTTCATAGAATAGGAAAATCGTGCGAGTGCGAAGCAACAGGAAGTGAGATAGAAATGGAGTATGTGCAAGAAGAGAAGAGGTGACGAATATTGCAACAAACCTGGACTGAGGAGTAGTACTCCCTCCGTCTAGGTGTTAAGTCATCCTATGGAAATCAGATATTCCCAAAATGTTTAGGCGTCGTCCATTAACTTCGCATCTCAATCCCCTCCTGGCCTCGTTGCTAGTGAGCGTTGTTACTTAGGGAGCGTTTGGATCCTTAGCAAGAACAGCTTATAGCATAGCCGGGAAAGGTTAGGCGTTTGTAACTGTTAAAATATGATAGCTTTTGTGGGCCAGCTAGCTTGGGTGGGCTAGAAAAACCTTGCTAGCTCAGGAGAGCCAGATCGGCTCGCTTCCGACGGCAAACTTCGCGTAGTGGTAACATAGACTAGTAACATATGCATGTCGTACTAGTCCAAGTTACTCACCACTATGACCAGCCTAAGCAATGTAACAAAACGCTCCTTACTCTACCTTGTTATCTCCCCCGGAAACCCAATGCATGGAGCGCAACTACGCGTTGATCAGTCAAGAAATCAAAGTCGGTTTGCATGCGAGTTAATACGTGGCCCTGCATGGTAGCTAAAACGGCATCTCTTAGTTGTTTGGATTAAGTGTTGCGTTTAGAGACAGAAATCAGGGCTTTGATTGGAGGAATGACCAGTCAAGTTTCTCCTTCTCCTCCAATTTGCTTGCACCTTGGTCCCACTGCACCTTCTAACGTGACTTATTACACCTAGACGGAGGGAGTCATACAAGATACGGTGGCACACTGACTTAGATCGAATACAAGTGCCCAAAACTGTGTGCATGTTATAATAAGGATTCACTTAAAATAGTACACGAGCGAACAGAGGCATCAATTGGACAGTGTTCCCGGGCAGTAGCAAGATGTGTGAGGTAAGATACAGCGATGGCGCTTTTAATTTTTCTTATTAATTTGTTTGTTTCACCCTCTGACTGGTGGGACCCAACGTACTACGTGGAGAGAGGTAACGTAATACTGGTCAAAATGGATGGATACTAAGCTATACAATCTCGTAGTGACCGTATAATCACCTCATCACGTATAAGTTGCAGCCTCGGCGCTTGTTTTCTAGGGTTTGAACTCTTCACACTCTCTCACCCTCTCCAGATCTAAACAAGACTTCGTTGGCCTCTTCACACTCTCTCACCCTCTCCAGATCTAAACAAGACTTCGTTGGCCTCTCTCTGTCCCCTCACTGCTGGTCTGCTTGTAGTTGCTCTCTTCACACTCTCTCACCCTCTCCAGATCTAAACAAGACTTCGTTGGCCTCTCTCCCTCCCCTCACTGCTGGTCAAAGAGCCGGCAGGATCCGACCGTCGGGAAGGGAAGGAGGCTTAATGTTGTCACCATCGGTGAGGGAGGAGGGAATCCACTACCGGCACAGTTGTTCACTTTCGCCCAGCGGTGGCGCGGGAGGGCCTCTGACCCCTTCTTCTTCGCCGCCGTACATAGTGTGGGTTGAACGGCCTCCGGTCGCCCACCGAACCACACCCCAAGAACCTTATGGTATTTTTACTTATTCCACATGCATTGCTCTAGCTGCATGTGGGCTTTTTCCGCTTCTGCACTTGAATCTAGGTGTTGGATCAAACATGAAAGTAGTAGGGAAAGTTGTATACCATGAATCTAGGACGTGGTTCAAAGAGGAAAGGAATGGGGGAAAGTAGTGGGAAAAGTTGTATAGCATGAATCTAGGACGTGGTTCAAAAAGGAAAGGAGGGGGGAAAGTTGTATCGCATGAATCTAAGACGTGGTTCAAAGAGGACAGGAATGGGGGAAAGTAGTGGGGAATGTTGTATAGCATAAATCTAGGACGTGGTTCACAGAGGAAAGGAAGTGGAGAAAGTACTAGTACAGACTGGCTATCCAGCACCTACTTTGGTCGAAAAGGGAAAACAATGACAAACACAGTACGCACATCTGTAATGAACTGATCTTTTGTTTTGGGGGACAAGGGTGTAGAGTTTGAGCAGGACTAGATTTGCTGCGCTCACATAGGGAAAGGTGTCTAAAGATAACAAAACTGGGACCAACACAAATATGCTCCCTGGTTGTTTGTTCTTTGTTGCAACAGACTGTGCATCACCCCAGTACATTGGTAGATGCACATGGTGCTAGTGCGTCCACTATCCCATGCAACTCTTTAGCTGTTGTTAATCTAAGGCCCTGTTTGGTTAAAAACTCCCTAGTCCCTACCTGCTTGGTTCCAGGGACTAAACATGGACTAGAGGTTATTAAATGACATGCTAAAAGACCATGTTACCCCTAGTAATGAACTAATAGAGACAAGGTGTGATGCGTGGCAGGGGCAATTGTTGGAAAAAGTCCCAAAAAGACTCTCCCTCGGGGTCTTCTTTCTTTAGTCCCAAATGCCCACTTTTAGTCCTTAAAAGTCCCTCCTGTTTGGTTTAGATGGGACTGACATGGAGTTTTTTTAGTCCCTCCACAAAAATGTCCCTGTAAACAAGCACCCTCTAATAATGTCACTGGAAAATTGATGCAATGCCACAGTTAAAAGCAAATTACATGTTTATCGAATTTTATTGTTAATATAATCTCTCTGTTAATATTAATCAATGCCACCATTTGAGAAATGCTACTCTCTTGCTTTCTTTCCCATTTAGGTAAGGTAGATGCTTCTTTTTGTTGGCTTCTGTGTCATCCACTGTTATTGACCACTAGTTGTTTCCTTTGCACCTTTGTGTAAACAGGGTTATCTACTTCACCTTGTTGCCATTGTGACCTTTTGTTGCATTGCACAAAACACTATGGTTTTAAGAGTGTTTTGTGCAGTTCAACCAAAATGTCACACCGACAACGTTGGTTTATTGCTTGGTCTTAGTGGAACTGCACAAGAGGAGATCTTACTTCCTATCCGTGTTGGCAAATTTGGTTCAGATCTTCTTGTGAGTTGTTTGAATTCCGCGTCATTAGAGGTCAGTACTAGCCTTATTTCACATGATTCTACAGTGTGCTTTCATATGTTGTGCTACTTGTACGGTAATGTTGCTTGATTTTAGTGAACTGCACAAATGGAGACAAGACTTCCAATCCGTATGTGCACCACAATATCCCATTGAGGTAAGATAAGGATATTCCACAATTGTTGGTCTGTATTTTGCCACTTTCATCAGAAAATTAATGTCATTGTTTAGTGCTATACTTGTGCAACCTAATTGACATGCCAAATCTTACATTGAAGGCGAAGCTTGTCTGTTATTGAACCAAGTGATGAAGGGGAAGAACAAGCGGAAGAAAAACAAAAATCAACTCCTGGTGCTGTAATGACGCACTGAAACTGTGATGACACAAGTAATGATATAGTTTTGTATCTTAATTTATTGCTATGGCTGGAATGATCAATTGTTTTTCCACTGATTTGATGCCACTCTTAATGTAATACGCAATTATCTCTACTTGTGCAAACAGGGATCTTCTTTGAAGATACCATATATTTTAGTGGAACTGCACAAGAAGATGTTGGAAACATTAATCTAATCGAGGAGTATATAGTAAGCATGGACACCATAGTAGATAGCAACATATGTGTAACACCCCGGATGTAACTTTCCCAATTTGTACTCCAACTCTTGCCGTTTCCTGTGTTAAGTTATTTTATTTTCTCGGGTTCGGGTTCTTTGTCTCCGTGTGTTGTATCGTTGTCATGCATCTCATATCATGTCATCTTGTGCATTGCATTTGCATACGTGTTCATCTCATGCATTCGAGCATTTTCCCCGTTGTCCGTTTTGCATTCCGGCGCTTCGTTCTCCTCCGGTGGTCAATTCTACCTTTCTTTCGTGTGTGGGGATTAAACATTTCCGGATTGGACCGATACTTGCCAAGCGGCCTTGGTTTACTACCGGTAGACCGCCTGTCAAGTTTCGTACCATTTGGACTTCGTTTGATACTCCAACGGTTAACCGAGGGACCGAAAAGGCCTCGTGTGTGTTGCAGCCCAACACCCCTCCAATTTGACCCAAAACCCACCTAAGCTTTCTCCATCATCTAGAGCATTCGATCACGATCGCGTGGCCGAAAACCGCACCTCATTTGGACTCTCCTAGCTCCCTCTATGCCTATAAATAGGTCCTCCTCGAAAATCTCGGATCCCCCTCCCCGAAACCCTAAAAATCCACCTCGCGCCGCGCCGGACGTGTCTGTTCCGGCCGGACATGCCGCCGCCGCCCGCCCGCGCCTATCAGACGCCGCCACGTGTCCACGCCGCCGCCTCCCACCGCGCGGCCCGGGAAGCCCAAGGCCGGTCCCCACGGGCCCAATTGCCACGCCGCCACGTGCCCCGCCGCCGTCTCCTCCCGAGCCGGCTCCACGCCCCGCCGCCTCCGCCGCGAGCGCCGCCGCCCGCCATCGCCGCCGTCCGCCAACGCCGCGGCCGCGCCGCCCCTGCCTCCCCAACGCCGCGGCCGTGCCACCCTTGCCTCCCCGCGTCGGGCCCGACCGCTCCCTCGCCTCGGCCTCTCCCTCCTACTCCGGCGCCGCCCTGCGCCCTCCTCCGGCGAGCTTCGGATCCGGCTGGCTACAGTGCCCCGACCGCGCCTCGATTTCCGCGCCGGGTCAAACCCTAGATCTCGGGGTGATTATTTTTCACTAAGTCCCGGAGATTTTCTAGTCCAAGTGCTCATGTTCATAGCACCGTAACTTTGCATCCGTAGCTCCGATTCATGCATATAGCATATCAAAATGTTCATCTCAGAGAGTACATCATTTCATTCCATTGCATCATTTTCATTTGAGTTCATCTTGATGCCCGAAATGCTGTTAGAAGAAGGCTACTTGAGATAATTGTCAGATTTGCTGCTCCATTTAGGTTTTTGTCATTTTTGCCATGATTAACGTGTGCATGATATGCCCTGATGTTCTACATATGTTTTGTTAAGGGATTTGTCATCTTTCCAGAGGTGCAACCCATGTATTTTTGTGATGAGTATGATGACTAGTGCAAGCTTGCAAAGTGAGGCACTCGGTAATTCTGTTTTCAGGGACTTAGCAATTCCAGTAAATCCTGGAACTGTTTATCTCATATTGCCTTATGTTCCTGTTGTTTCCTAATGATCCGTGCCTCTTTTGAGGATGATCAGTAAGGATGTTTTGTTAATCTTGTAGTGTTCTATCCATCCATGTCTTTGTTTGCAATTATGGAGCACCCTAGCTTGAGTCAATCGAGCTCTATTTTTGCTACTTCGTGAATCTGGGCAGATTGTCAACTTGTTTGCAATTTTGCCGATGATGTTGTAGTTGATCCGTGCATGCTATGCTATTGTTCTTGCCATGTCTAGCTTGAATTTTGAGTGTTCTTGATAGATGTATGCTTGTCTTGCCATGAATTGCTCCGTAGTGAGTGCATCGAGCTCGTAAATATGCCCACTTGAGATATGTTTCAGCATGTGCCAGTTTTCACTAAGTCTGAAAACTGATTATGTTTTTGCTATGTTCATATGCTTGCAATTGTATTTTCTGGTCCCTTTTGGCTCAAGGTCACTAAGGGACTTTTGTTAAGCTATTTTAGTAGCTCCATGCCATGTTTTACTTTGCCATGTTCAGGTCCTGTAGCATGTAGTTTTGTTGCTCCGAAGAGTGCTACCTGATCTGAAATTCCAGACAAGTGTTAATTTCACTAAGTCTGAGATCTGTTTTCCATATGCATTTTTGCCATGCTTGTTTGAACCTGTTAATGGATGAATTGGACATAGCTTAGTGCTAGACTTTTGTTAAGCTTCTTGAATTCATCCCTGCCATGTATTTTGTTGTCATGTTTGGGTGTTGTAGCATGTTCATCTCATTGCATTTAGATGGCTACTTGCTGTAAATCGCAGACCGGTGTCATTTTTGAATCGCTTGCCATTTCCAAACCGTAACTCCGATTCCGGTGTACTTTATATCGTTTTCAAGCGATTTCATCACATCTTTCCAGTGGCACACTTGGATTTCCAAGTTGAGGCCAGGTTCATGCATTTCCTGTCATATCTTGCATTATGCATCCCGCATCGCATCCCGCATAGCATACCATCTTTGCATCGTTTTGTTTGAGTCTTGCACGTGGTTGATTGTGCCTTTGTTGCTTGTTTGTCTTGTTGGGTAGAGCCGGGAGACGAGTTCGCTAACGAGGAGCCCGTTGAGTTTGCTTTCGAGGATCCAGTCAACTCTGACAACTGTGCAGGCAAGATGATCATACCCTCGAAATCACTACTATCTTTGCTATGCTAGTTTGCTCGCTCTTTTGCTATGCCAATGCTACGATGCCTACCAATTGCTTTCAAGCCTCCCAAAATTGCCATGTCAAACCTCTAACCCACCATGTCCTAGCAAACCATTGATTGGCTATGTTACCGCTTTGCTCAGCCCCTCTTATAGCGTTGCTAGTTGCAGGTAAAGATTGGAGGCCGTTCCTTGTTGGAACATTTATTTACTTGTTGGGATATCATTATACTGCTATGTTATCTTAATGCATCTATATACTTGGTAAAGGGTGGAAGGCTCGGCCTCTCGCCTAGTGTTTTGTTCCACTCTTGCCACCCTAATTTCCGTCATATCGGTGTTATGTTCCCGGATTATGCGTTCCTTACGCAGTTGGGTTATAATGGGAACCCCTTGATAGTTTGCCTTGATTAAAGCTTTTCCAGCAATGCCCAACCTTGGTTTTACCATTCGCCACCTAGCCTCTTTTTCCCTTGGGTTTCCGGAGCCCGAGGGTCATCTTATTTAACCCC
>NC_041382.1:429891017-429910929 GCF_002162155.2 Triticum dicoccoides
CTCTGAGTGTTGGTCCGACCGAGTAGACTGCGGGGCCACCTCAGGGCAACTTGAGGTTTGGTTTTACTCATAGGATGTCTCATATGAGTGTGCCCTGAGAACGAGATATGTGCAGCTCCTATCGGGATTTGTCAGCACATTCGGGCGGTGTTGCTGGTCTTGTTTTAACCTGTCAAAGTGTCTTGAAGAACCGAGAAACCGAGTCTGATCGGAACGTCTTGGGAGGAGGTCTATTCCTTCGTTGACCGTGAGAGCTTGTCATGGGCTAAGTTGGGACTCCCCTGCAGGGATTTGAACTTTTGAAAGCCGTGCCTGCGGTTATGGGCAGATGGGAATTTGTTAATGTCCGGTTGTAGATAACTTGAACCTTAACTTAATTAAAATGGATCAACCGAGTGTGTTACCGTGATGGCCTCTTCTCGGCGGAGTCCGGGAAGTGGACACGGTGTTGGAGTAACGTTTGCGCAGGTTGTTCTCTAGTTTCTCGCTCGCGCTTTGCCTCCTCTTCTCGCTCTCTTTTGCGAATAAGTTAGCCACCATATATGCTAGTCGCTTGCTGCAGCTCCACATATTTACCTTGTCATACCTAATGAGCTTAAATAGTCTTGATCGCGAGGGTGCGAGATTGCTGAGTCCCTGTGGCTCACAGATTACTATTACACCAGATGCAGGGCCTGCTGACTCCGCTCCAGGAGACGCACTTGAGCTCAAGTGGGAGTTCGACAAAGACTCTCAACGTTACTATGTTTCCTTTCCTGATGATCAGTAGTGGTGCCCAGTTGGGGTGATTGGGATCGTGTCGCATGTTGGGTTCTCTTGTATTTTGGCGCCGTAGTCAGGCCATGAGTGTTTGGATGATGTTATGTTATTTATGTACTTGATTGACGTGGCGAGTGTAAGCCAACTATGTTCTCCCCTTTTATTATCATATTACATGGGATGTTGTGAAGATTGCCTAACTTGCGTCATATGCCTTCAATGCGATTATGCCTCTAAGTCGTGCCTCGACACGTGGGAGCTATAGTCGCATCGATGGTACCGGAGAAGTGCTTCATCTGTATGCTCTACACAATAAGCCTCGTGACAAAGGTTGGTACTCGCCCGCTGATTTCAAGCTTTGTCATCTCTATTGGTGTTGTGCTACTGTTTAGATACTGTCATCAAAAAGTGGTATTGTCCTTGAGAAGTGCTTCATCTGTGATATTCTAAATATTTCCTTTCCTTTTTTCGAGCAAACAGGGATGCTAGCATTTAGTTACCCTCTTGTCTTTGCACAACAGGATCATCCACCTCTGAAGAAGAATATGGAGTACGTGAAGTGACTAGTTCCGATTATGCCAGGATGAAGAAGCCCTGTCTATCTTCTCATCAGAAGGAGTAGTTGAAGGATGGTTACATTACCCCCCACAAGACCAAACTAACTTCAGCTCAGAAGGACTGGCAAATCTCCATTTTCTTGTTGTGATGCGCGAGTACAATGTTGTTCTAGGATTCTTTCCGGTGAGTTCCATTTTTCGAAAAGTGTCCTCTACATGGACCATGTCGGTGCCTGTTTAAACTATCAATTGATAGTACAGTTTGCTTTATACTAATCACTTTTTTGCATTTGTGCAAACAGGGTGCTCAGCTTGATTTCAATGGGAACTACACAAAATGTTCATGAATGCATCGAATCATTCATTTCCACCACAAGAAAGGAGGTGTCGATAAGTTCAAGGTGTTGCAACATATAAGGGCGAAATCATACAAGCTACACGCGAATTTGGTTGATTTTGGTGGAACTGCACAAAAAGAACAGCTGGTTTATTTAGCACGAGGTGCCATGTCAATGTCTGAACTGATGGCAAACCATGCCCATTCCATAATCGTAGACATTTGATATTTTGGAATGGGAAAACCTTGTCAAATTTTGCTCATTGATTTTAGCAAGAAGACATGTGTTTGATATTTTTGAATGGGACGCCCTTCGCTGTCAGCAGCGTCGATCCATTTTTTCTTTATTCTTTAGTTGTGAAGTAAATATTGGCTCTGACATGTGAATCGCTGAGATGCATAATCATCGATTGTTTTGAATTTTCTCTATGAATTGTCAGGCCTGTGTGTTTGATTGCAATGTACAGGAACGCTAAAAAGCTACTCAAACTCTTTGTACTCCTTCTGTTCCTTTTTACTTCGCGCATTGTGAAAGTGCATACATTTTTCTATAAGATTGTTCAAAGTAGAGATACTTTAACTGCAGACAAAACTTGTATGTAGACTAGAAAGGACCGGAGGGAGTACATGTGAAACTGCTGCAAACGAGGCGATCACACTGGGAATAATGCTAGTACGTATTGTTTTGCATGTTCATCCAATGCCAGTGATACAAGAATTCGAACTAATCGAAATAAATTCATTCATACACGGTCGGATTTCATATAAACATGCCGGATTTCATTACATTTCATACATTCTTCAACTAAAAAGGGGTTCGCTGGAGGTATAATTAATTAACCGAAGCTACCCACCTGTGTCCTGCTGAGCCGAACAGAAGCTTCAGTGACTTAACTGCAGGTGCAGTTGCGTAACTGACATGTGGCCCAGATGCCTGTTGGGCCCACGTGTCAGTCAGCCAACTGCACCAGTAGTTAAGTAGAAGCAGCGTCCTTCTCCAACATAGCTCTCAGACTCCACGTCGCCGCCAAGAAGCTAACCGGCGGTCAGTGGTCAACCTGCCTAGCTTGGCTTCAACCGAGGGTAGCAACTGTGGCCTTACTTGGACCCGAGCGGCGGCGACCTACTGTGTTCTACTCTTCCTCGTTTTCTGTGTGGTGCGACCTCGCTGGCAGCGGGCCGGGGCCTCGGTGGAGCCAGTGATGTCCTCTTTCTCGTTGTCGGCGGGCGGCGCCTCGGCAGAGCGGGGGAAATCCTCCCCCTTGTTGCCGGCAGGGTGGGGCCTCGGCGGAGCCGGCGGTGTCCTCTGCCTCGTTGTTGGCGCCGCGGGGCCTCGGTGGAGCAGGGCCTCGTCGACGCCAGCGGAGCGGGGACTCGTCGGAGCCGGCATTATCCTCTGCCTCGTCCTCGGTCTCACCAAACAGCGCCTCGCCCGCTTCATCGCCCTCTTTGTAGGCGGCCGCAGCCTCCGCCACCCGCATGTGGTGGTACCGCCAGCGCTCGAGGCGGCCCTCGCGGGCGGAGCGGTACAAGCTGAGCAGCGCCTCCTGCTCCGCCCGCTCCGCGGCGATCTGCTCCTCCGCCTGCAGGTGCTCCTGGAGGAGATGGTGGTTGTAGGCGGCGTCGGCTTGCGCCTCCCAAAACTGCTCCTCATGCTTCTGCCTCACCGTGTCCATATATTGGGCACGGGCCTCGCTGATGGTCATGGTGCAATGCACCGGCGAGGATGGCGCAGAGGAGGGGGTTGGCGCCGGATCGTCGACTACCATGTTCTCCATTGGGACATCGTCGTCCTCCGGCTGCCTGCCGGCTAGCCAGTCGGCAGCAATGGCTGCCATCTCCTTCTGGTCCGTCGTCCGCCCGTCTCGAAGAGTGCTGGAGCGCGAGGAAGCCATGGTGGGCAGTAGTGGTGTGGATAGGATAGTAGGAACGGATGCGGATGACTACGATTATGGCCGGCGCAGCAGTTTATATAGCAATGGTGGGTGGCGGAGGGACGGACGTGTGGCACCGGAGTAGCCGCCTCGGCAACTGCGTATCATTAATGTGGGCGGCAGAAGGACGGATGGACGACACTTGTGTTGTTTGAAGGCGGAGCAATCGCATGCACCGGGAAGCGGGGCAGGTGGTGCTGGCCGTTTCAGGCGGAAAGCGTGCGCGGGCGAGGAAGGTGGTCTGGGTGGGCCAGGGCAGTCAGACTCGTGCTTGGCACCGGGTCGGTCCAGCAGCCGGACATGCTGGCTCGCCAGCTACCTCGCCAAGCTGAGCGATGACAATCAGACAACGGACGTAGCTTCCGACCAGGAGTCGGTGCCACTGTCCAAGCCGGTTCATGCCGTGTTCACCATAGAGCAGGTGCGGCCGCACTTCGACGCCCTAATGGCGGAAGAGCTACCAGCGCAGGAGGACCTATGCTGCAACCTCCATCTCCTCAATGAGCACCAGTGAACAAGCAAACGACAATGCCGTCGCGGACATATGGCCCTATGATCCTGGCTTCCCGAATGAGCAGCGGGCGCTGTATCAGACCATCCATAGGGCCCGCGAGGCCCTCTCTGTCGTCCTTCGAGTTGTTGCGCTCGCTGTGGCACCGCCGTCTCGCGTTGTCAACATGGTCAACAGACATGAGGATGAGGAGATGACTTTACCTGGAGAGGATGACATTGGGGACCCACCAGGGCCATAGTCGCACGTACGCAAGTGCCTCCTTATTAGTATATAAAACAATAATATGTTTTGCTTCCTCCTGGTTTCCTGACATCAGGGTCCCACACCATTGTCAACCTATGTAGTCAATAAACGAGAGAATTGCACAAGAAGCGGCCGACAGCTGGGACCAAGCAGCTCGAGCAGCATTTGTGTTTTTGAGGTGTGAGCACTGCAGAGTTTTTCTTGAGCGATGTTTAGCCCAGATATTAATTTTTCTCCTCTGAACAACAACGAAAACATCGCTGCAGCTATTAACTGGGCGGGCTGTGGCCCGTCTAGCCCAGGCCAGATATCTAGCCCAGATATTAAATTTTTTCAAGCTGAAAATGGCTAGCGCAGCTATACTTTTTTTAGGAATACCCAGGCAAGGTCAAGTTGTTATTCTCCGTCCCGCTGGGCTGCAAATCTTTCCTAGGAGGGATGCATTAGGCTTAACAAGAAAATGGGCTTTAAGAAATAATAAATGGGATGTAATTATAAAAACTGGGCAGTAACTATGAAAAATGTACCAAACACGTAATTACTTTATAAAATATTGTTTTTGGATATTGAAAAGTTTAATTTCATTAATTGTTGCGAGCGCAATGTTTCGTTGGATTTTTACGTAATATAAATTTATATTGAAATTGTATTTAATCTGACTAGAAATTTCAGGATAAAAATATTTCGGGTCCCATCAAAATGTGGGAAATTTTATTGAATTCTGTTTTGAACGGTTGGTTGAAATGGGATGTACTTTTAACAAACTGTAAATGGGTTGTAGTAAATTCCATTACAATTCAAAAATTGGCTGCACATTCTTACAAATCTCAAATGGGCTATAAGTTCTCTGCCACACACTTGTGGCCTTACTAAGTTGACGCGTCCCCTAAAAAACAGAGTTGACGCGTATGCAAGGCTTTGTCAACTTATAGTCAACACACGCTTCTAGCAGCAGTTGCCATTGGATGTCCATCCAACGGATGCCATGCTTCTTCTTCAATCGCGGATATTCTAGCTTCACCTGCCCAAAAAATGAATCCTTCCCCCTGACATCTGGGGCACACCGTTTCGGAAGCTGACCTGTGGGCCTACTAAGTTGACGCGTACCAAGGGCTTTGTCAACTTAGTCAATATAAACGATTCTACCTGCAGTGACCATACGATGTCCATCCAACGGTCGTCGTGCTTCTTCAACCTCTGGTCTTCTTGCTCCAGCCGCCCAAAGCAGTGCCGGTTGTGCCGCCTGCTCCTGCCTCCCGTGGACGGCTGTGCTGCCGCGCAGGCCTCACCGCCCCCTACTACTCCCACCGCTGGCCAGGGCATCCCTCCACTCACCCACACCCCTTATTATTCTGCGGCGACGGCAGCCTCACACCGTAGCCAAACCAGTGAACCCTCGTACTCCTCTCCGCATGGGCATCCATTGCCGCGTCTTCCCCGGCTCCGCGTCGTCCCCTTCCTAGGCCTCGTCGTCGTCCACCGCCGTGGTGCTCTCGGCGCGGCGTGGTCAACGTGGTCAAGGAACGACTTCCATCGGAAGAGTATTGTACGTGGATAGGCTGACAGCTGGGTCCACGACAGCCACAAGGAAGTGCCTCCTTATTACGCGGAAAATAATCATTCCTCCACCTGACAGCGGGGACCCACCGGACGGGCCACCGTATTTGGTGAAAAAACGTTTTCCCCCTGACTACTAGGACCCACCGGACGGGCCAACGTATTTCGCAAAAAAATGTTCCCCCCGCTGTCAGCTCGGACCCACTGGAGGTGCCTCCTTATTACACACAAAAAATGAATACTCCCCCTGCTAGTTGGGACCCACCTTGGTGGGAGGCTGACTTGTGGGCCTACTAAGTTGACGGAGACGGAGTGCTTTGTCAACTTAGTCAATATGAACGATTCTAGCTCCAGTGACTGTACTATGTCCATCCAACGGCCATAGTGCTTCTTCAACCTCTGGTCTTGTTGCTCCAGCCGCCCAAAGCAGCGGCGGTCGTGCCGCTTGCTCCTGCCTCTCGTGGCCGGCTGTGCTGCCCCGGAGGCCTCACTGCCCCTACTAGTCCCACCGCTGGCCAGGCCATCCCTCTACTCACCCACACCCCCTATTATTCTGTGGCGACGGCAGCCTCACACCGCAGCGAACCAGTGAACCCTCGTACTCCTCTATGTGTGGGCATCCACTGCCGCGTCTTCCCCGGCTCTGCATCGTCCCCTTCCTAGGCCTCGCCATCGTCCACCGCCCTGGTGCTCTTGGCGCGGCGTGGTCAACGTGGTCAAGGAACGGCTTCCATCGGACGTGGACTGTACGTGGAGAGGCTGACAGCTGGGTCCACGGCTGCAGCAAGGAAGTGCCTCCTTATTACACGCAAAATAATTATTCCTCCACCTAACAGCGTGGACCCACCGGACAGGCCACCGTATTTCGCGAAAAAACATTTCCCCCTGACTACTGGGACCCACCAACTACATCTTCGAACGCAAGGAAGTGCGTCCGGGCACAAACAAAAAAACGATTCGCCCACCTGACTACTGGGACCCACCAGCTACATCTTCGCACGCAAGGAAGTGCCTGACAGTCGGGACCCACCTGGTCGAAGCATACGTAGCGTTGTCATTCTGGTCGCGAACGTGTACGTACATACTGGTCGATGTAGAGGCGCGCATGTGTCGTAGTAGAGGCGTGCACGTAGCATGTACACGTACGTACAGCGGCCAGTGTGCAAGAAAGAAAATACGGCCACGTACGTACATATGGGCAGGGTCTCGAACGCCTACTCACGCATACGTATGGCCAGGGCTCGTGTACATGGTTGGGTCGAAACGGAGAAACAGCGTCGCCGTGTTCATGGGGAGCCAACTGGCTGGGTCAGAACGGAATGCGTTGTCGTGTTCATCAGGAGGGCTTGGACGGAACAGCCGATGGAAACGAGGCCTGACGTACCGCAGAACGGAGGAAACGACCTTCTGTTCGACCGGCCATGTTCGAAACAGGATCCTATTCATCGGGAGGGGTCTGGCGTACCGCAAAACGGAGGAAACGGACCTCCTACGGTCGAAATGGGGGTCATGTTGATCGGGAGGGGTGTGGCGTACCGCAAAACGAAGGACTTGTGTTGGAGCACTACGGTCGAAACGGGGGTCCTGTTCATCGGGAGGGGTGTGGCGTACCGCAAAACGGGACTCCACGGGATATTGTTCATCTCCACTGTCGACCCCCTCCAGCCTCCACGGGCTACTGTTCATCCACCGTTGACCTCCTCCAGCCTCCACCTGCGACTGTTCATCCACGGGCTCCTGTTCATCCAGCCTCCACCGCGCGCTACTCCATCGTTCACTGCTCAACCAGCCCTTTCCACAGGCTCCTGTTCAACCACCCCACCATGGGCTACTGTTCATCCTTCCCTCCACCGTCTGCTGTTCATCTTGCCCTCCACGGGGCCGTCCTGTTCATCCTGCCCTCCATGGGGTGCTGTTCATCCAGCCCCAACTGGCTCGATCGATCGGGGTACTGTTCATCCAGCGGCAACACCACGGGGTCTTGTTCATCCACCCCCACCGGGAACTATTCATCCAACCTCCCCCCCCCCCGCGCAAAACTCGCTGTTCATGAGGAATCGCTCGGCCTCAGTTAGCAGCAGTAGCGAAGGAATCGCTCAATCGGGTTCAGTTAACAGCCATCGATCGATCGCTCGGGTTCAGTAACGCGTAGCCTGCAGTGCAATCGTTCGGGTTCAGTTAGAGCCCAACGCCTCGCTCGGGTTCAGTTAGAGCCCAATGCCTCTGTCAGGACCCCGATTCCAAGTCACATTGATCTAGCCGGTAACACCTCATATCACATTGTGGCCTCACGCACGGTATCCCAGGGGTGTCGCCTTACCATGGCCCGGGACCATTTGCGCCTTTTGGCTCACGTATATGATAGTGTTGCTAGCATCCATATGATAGAGAACCCGGGCCGACATGGCTAGTTGTGAACCCAAAGCGGCACAGACCTATGGAGACAGGCATACATGAATCACATCGAGCATGTCGGTCTTCAGCGAGTGAATCCGGGCTGTAGCACTGGGCTAACAGGACTCCGAGGAACCTGGGCTGTAGCAGGCTAGGCAGGACTCCGGAAGTCACCGCGTGACATTTCCCCGAGGGAACAGACATAGGAACGGAGTGAAACACATGCCGGACAGTCAAGTGTCCTGAGCAGTAGTGTTGGGCTAGCAGGACTCCGGTGAACCGGGCTGTAGCGGACTACTATGGCTCGAGGAGCACTAGACTACATTTCCCCATAAGAAAGGCTGCCAAGGATAAACAACTAGATTGTCGGATCCCACACATACCAAGTATTTCAATCATACACACAATATGCTCGATATGTGCAAATACAACATGGCATCACAACAAAACTCTAAAACTCAAGTACTTTATTTAAAGGCTCCAGAGAGCCATACATATCATGTTCATACAGGTAGGGGTCACATGACCCGACACACAAGTCATACAAGCATACAAGCACATGCGGAAGCAAATAGTCTAAGTATAGACACTAGAAAGAAAGAAGGCTTCTCGAAGCCTGTCTATATACATAGGGCCCTCCATGGCCAGGGTCACCACCTGGGTGGCAAGTCACTCATCGACGTCGAGATCTACATAAAACCCATCGGAGGGGGCGGTGTTGTCGTCTAAAAACAGTAATTAAGCAAACATGAGTACAAAGGTACTCAGCAAGTCTTACATCAGAACCTACTATACATGCTCATTCTCAAGAAGGTGGTGGAGTTATTGCAGCAAGCCAGCTTTGACTCTTGGCTAAGCTATCCTACGAGACACCACTAGTAAAATAGTTTTCGCACACGAGTCCACTAATCACCAACACAATACTCCACTGGGGATCCTCCCTCGTCATCCTACGAGAGGGCCATCCTCGGTACTCACACTTATCTTGAGTCTTTTAGTAGTAACCATTAACTTGTCTATGAACTGTATAGGCAACCAAGTAGTCCTTTACCGCGGACGCGGCTACTCGAATAGTTTTATACCCTGCAGGGGTGTACTTCGTCACACATGTTTCCACCACTTAGCGTCTGCACACGACATGTGCTCGGCAGACTTCAAGCGAAAGCCGACGTGGGTGTAGACCACGACCTGACTAACCGCACAAGTCTTAGTCCAGGTTTATCGCCTATTCAGGTTCCATCCGCAAGGAAATCCGGCCGGGGTGTCCTCAACGGCCCCAAACGATGTGTACAGGGTCCCGAGACGCCAAACGGGCGCCCGGCATACCCGGCCACAGTGTATCTACCGCGTCATAGCCCACCCCTAGGGTCGGAGCTACGCACGGCCGCCAACACATAACCTACAAACACCAGAAACTAGTTGCAACTCCTGGACAGAGGACGAGAGGGGTCAGTAAGTCGAGCGGGGTCATATTTCAGGGCCCAATGTGTGGTAGTAGCTGAATCTTAAATCACGCATACAGATCTCAGTTCTTATGGACGGCCTCAATGAAACAACCCACCATGTACTCCTACATGGCCTCTCATCGATACCTTTACCAAATCATGTTCAACACATCCCTCACATTACCGACATAATCATTTCACTCTAGCACATCACCCAGATGAACCAGACCTGACACAACTCTAAGCATAGTAGGCATAGCAAGGTAGGAAACACATACATGGCTCAATCAACTCCTACACATGCTAGTGGGTTTCATCTAGTTACTATGGCAATGACAGGTCATGCAGAGGATAAGGGTTCAACTACCATAGCACACAGCAGTTTGAAACGTTGTTGTCTTAATGCAGTAAATGAGAGCAGAGGTGAGGACATGGGATTGTATTGATATGATCAATGGGGCTGCTTGCCTGATGGTGTGGTAGTAGGGTACTGCCCTTCAGTTGGATACTCAGAGATATCCTCGGAGGCAGAACCTACCACGAAAGACACCACAGAGTATAATCAACACATGGCAATATGCAACAACATGATGCATTCTATGACATGGCAAAATGATGTGTCCTGCCTAATGCAATGTGAAACAAGTTGAAATGGTTCCATTTGAATCAAAGATTCAAATGAAAGCTTAAGCTCTTATGCATAATAAGTGTATTAGCTTGTTTCACCTAAACAGCAAGGTTAAAGTGTTTTGTCATGCATGAAACCATTACAGGTGGATAGATTGAATTTTTCTGATCATTTTTCATATATAATTTGTTTGATTTGGAGCTATGGTTGATTTTCTATGATTTTTAGAAGTTTAGGCTATTTTATGGAATTTCCTATATAAAAATAAATCCAGAAAATGAATAATTGCATCAGCACTGCGTCATTGTGACGTCAGCGAGTCAAAGGCGCTAGTCCAGGTCAAACCTGACTGGTGGGCCCGGTCTGTCAGTGTCTCAGCTAACTAACAGAGTTTAGTTAATACTAACTAACTGTCAGTGGGGCCTGGGCCCGCATGTCAGTGACTTAAACTAACTAAAATTAATTAGCACTAATCCTAACCTAATTAACAGGTCGGCCCCACCTATCATAGGCTCAGGGGGGGAAGTCAACTTGGGCCCACACGGGTCAGACGTGGTCAACTCGCCGGCGGCGTGACGCCGGCGACGACAGATGCGGCGGAGGGGCTCGGGTTTTGCCCATAGTCGACCAAATCGACTGCGATTTGGTCCTACACGTAGTTGGGAGCAAGCCGCAGCGTTTGGTGGTGGAAGTGGAGCTCGGGGAGGCCGGGAACGACGCCGGCGACGACCTTGGCGGTCGCCGGAGTTCGGGCGAGGATGAATCCGAAGCTACGGGGCACGGCGAGGCGCGGGGAGTGGTGTGTTAGGCTCCTGGGAACGTGGTGAGTGTGGTGACGCCCTCGGAATTGAGCTTACGCGCCTGTAGCCATGGCGGCGACATGGCCGGCGGAGCCGAGCTCTCGGCTGTGATGGCCAACGGGGTTAGGGGGCAGCTTGAGCGACATGGCTAGGGGGAGAAGAGAGAGAAGCTCGCGGCGAGTGCAGCAGGCGTTGAAGCGGGCTCGAGGAAGCTTGGGAGGCGGCGAATCATCGGCGACGATCTCCGGTGACCGACGAGGGGAACGGCAGTGGTGGCGGCGTTGCAGCGCGTCCGAGGCCTCGTGGCTCATCGAGGAGGTCGAGGGAGATGTTGCGGAGCTCGTGGGCACGGTGGGGTGACACGGGGACGATGGTGGCTGCGGCTACAGCGGCAAGACGGCGGCGGCTGCGTCGGCCATGGCTTCGTGGGAGCGAGGGAGAGAGGCAGGGGGCGAATGAGATGTCCACGGGGTTGGGGCAGCGACGTGGAGCTCGCCCAGGTGTCCTGGCCTCGCGGGCGGCAAGTAGCTGATGCCGTGGCGAGCTCGTGCTCGCCGGCGTCACCTCTGTGCCTTCCTGGCGAGGGAGAAGCAGCTGGCTGGCACGGGCCAGCACAGTGCTGGGCCGGCCAGGTGGGCTGCCAGGTGGGCTGTGGCCAGGTAAGTTTCCTGCTCTTTTATTTCTGTTTTTCTATTTTTCTGTAAGTTTGTGGCTTTATTAAAAATACTTAGGCACTTACAAAAATCCTGAAAATAATCATAGGTTCTGTTTAGATTATTTCCAACAGCCCACACTTATTTTCCAGAATTATTTGAGCATTTGAAATATTTTATAGCATTTAAATGCCCAAATTCAAATACTTATGATTTAATTCAAAGAACCCAGAATGCCCTAGAAAAGAGTGCAGCATTTTTGCCATGGGTTTAAGCCCAATCCAGAAATAATGAACATTTTGTGAAGGGCATTTTGGGTTCATTGAAACCAATTTTAGTAAACCCTAGTTGGTTTAAGGGGGGTGCTGGGGGTTCTATTATCCCCATTTCATATTTCTGGGAAATTTAAACATGATGCCATCACTCTAATGCACGAACTAGTTAGGGTGTGAAACCTCACCCCCACTCAAAAGAATCTCGTCCCGAGATTTAGGATCTGTTGGGAAGAAGGTGGGGTACTCGAGTCGAAGACGATCCTCCCTTTCCCAAGTGGCTTCTTTCTCGGAATGGTGTGACCATTGAACCTTGAGAAACTTGATGTTATGGCGTCGAGTGGTATGCTCGGCTTGATCAGGGATACGAACGGGATATTCCCTATATGAGAGGTTATCTTGTAGATCAAGCGTTTCGTGGTCCACTCCATGGATAGGATCCGCGAAGCAACACCTGAGTTGAGAAACGTGGAAGACATCGTGAACTCTGGAAAGATGCGGAGGTAGTTCCAATTGGTAGGAAACTTCTCCTCGTTTGGCAAGAATGCGAAAGGGTCCAATGTAACGAGGAGCCAATTTGCCTTTGATACCGAAATGATGGGTTCCCTTTAACGGAGTAACCCGAAGGTAAGCCTTCTCGCCGACTTCATAAGTCATGAGCTTATGTTTATGATCATATTGGCTCTTTTGACGAGATTGGGTTGTTTTCAATTTCTCACGAATAACGCGAACCTGCTCTTCTGCTTCCTGAATCATATTCGGGCCAAAGAGTTGTCTTTCCCCGGTTTCTGACCAGTTAAGAGGCGTTTGACATTTTCGTCCATAGAGAACTTCGAAAGGAGCTTTGCCCAAGCTAGCTTGATAACTATTGTTATAAGAAAACTTCGCGAATGGAAGGCACTTCTCCCAACCCATTCTGAATGAGATGATAGAAGCTCGGAGCATATCTTCCAGAATTTGATTGACTCGCTCTACTTGACCACTTGATTGAGGGTGGAAGGCGGTGCTAAAAGAGAGACGAGTCCCCATAGCATTTTGGAAACTTTCCCAAAATCGAGAAGTGAAGAGACTACCACGGTCTGAGTTAATTTCCAATGGGACACCATGAAGAGACACTATTCGGGAGATGTATAGGTCAGCTAACTGGATAGCGGTGATACTCTCACGAACAGGTAGGAAATGGGCTACTTTGGAAAGACGGTCGATCACGACGAAGATAGCATTATTCCCTCTCTTGGTCCTGGGAAACCCAGTAATGAAATCCATACTGATTTTATCCCATTTCCACTCAGGAATAGCCAAAGGTTGAAGGGTGCCAGCAGGCCGTTGATGCTCTGCTTTAACACGACGATAGACGTTGCAACTAGCAATGTATTGAGCAATTTCTCTCTTCATCCTAGTCCACCAAAACCTCTGGCGTAGGTCTTGATACATTTTAGTACTATCGGGATGAATGGTGAGAGGGGATTCATGAGCTTTCTTAAGAATCAACTAGCGTAAATGTTGTTTCTTGGGAACCACCAAGCAGTTCTCGAAGAAGACAACACCTCGCTCATCCATGGAAAAACATTTAGCAACTCCGCTAGCGATGTTTCCCTTGATCCGAGATATGCCCTTATCACGCTTCTGGGCAGCTATGATTTGATCCGTAAGGTTAGGCTTCGCCACCAGGGTGGATAGAAATCCTCGAGGAACAATGTGAAGATTAAGCTTACAAAATTCCTCATGGAGAAGTGGTTGACTTTGTTGTAGAATCAGGTTGTTACAATAGGATTTACGACTTAGAGCATCAGCCATGACATTGGCCTTTCCCGGGGTGTAAGTTATTCCAAAGTCGTAATCCGAGATCAACTCGACCCAACGTCGTTGCCTGAGATTCAAATCCGGTTGGGTGAAGATATATTTCAAACTGTGGTGATCGGTGAAGATCTCGCAACGATTAGCGAGAAGGTAATGTCGCCATGTTTTGAGTGCATGGACTACAGCTGCAAGCTCTAGATCATGTGTGGGATAGTTTTCCTCATGTGGGTGTAATTGCCGTGAGGCATAGGCAATTACCTGACGATCTTGCATGAGTATGCAACCTAGTCCTTGTCGCGAGGCGTCGCAATAGATAATAAAGTCCTTGGAGAAATCTGGTGGTACCAATACGGGAGCAGATGTCAGGCGTCTTTTCAGTTCCTGAAAGCTGAACTCGCACTGTGGGGTCCACTCGAACTTTTTATCTTTCTTGAGGAGTTCAGTTAGAGGTTTAGCAACCTTGGAGAAATTCTCAACGAAGCGGCGGCAATAGCTTGCTAAGCCAAGGAAGCTCCGAACTTGCTTGACCATCTCAGGTGGAATCCAATCAAGGACGGCTTGAACTCGCTCGGGATTGACAGCAATACCCTTACCAGAGATTACATGGCCTAGATAGGTCACTTCTGGCAACCAAAATTCACACTTGGAGAATTTGGCATAAAGGCGATGCTCTCGAAGTTTCGTCAATACCAGCCTTAGATGTTCTGCATGTTCCTCTTCATTCTTGGAGTAGATGAGTATATCATCAAGGTATACTACGATGAATTTATCCAAATACTCTATGAAGACCGAGTTCATTAACCGAGAGAAGGTGGCTGGGGCATTGGTTAAACCGAAGGACATGACGGTGTACTTGTATTGGCCATAACGAGTAACAAAGGTTGTTTTGGGATCTGGCACTTTTCCATCTGCCATGGTAGATGGCAAAGGCATGGTCGGCGGATGGCAAAGGCTTTGCCATCTGCCAGCAGATGGCAAACAGTTCGTCTGAAACCCTGCCGGTAAAGGCTTCTTTACCATCTGCTGGCTGATGGCAAAGAGCATGTGGCTTTGCCATCTGCTGGCAGATGGCAAAGCCTCTTAACGGGGTTAGCCCCGTTAGAAGGCTAACGGCATACTTTGCCGTCTGCCAGCAAAGGGCAAAGGCTGCATGCTTTGCCGTCTGCCAGCAGATGGCAAAGCTCTTTGTCATCTGTTGGCAGATGGCAAAGGGCCCAAATAGGCCAGCCCAAATTTTACATGTAGATGACACGTGGCCTCTTTGCCATCTGCCAGCTGATGGCAAAGCTTTCTTTGCCATCTGCCAGCAGATGGCAAAGTGCCTATATTGCCCCATTTAATATATTTTTTCTTATATCAATTCATTTTCACAGAAAATCAAACACAAATATATTTATATGACCAATATAGCATATTCAACACATATTACCAATAGTCATGAACACATATATATCGAACACATATACAACACATGTTACCAATAGTTTACCAATAGTAGCAAGTTTCATCCATACATATACATAGTTTCATCAATATTACACAGTTTCATCATAGGTAGCAAGTTTCACAAAGTCAAAACAAAAACTAAAGACAAGCACTCCATCAACCCAAGCTTCCGTGATCTGAAGCAAATCTACAAAATGGGACATAGAAAGAATTAGAAATATTCCCTTAAAAAATAGAAAGAATTAGAAATAGCCCATCAAAAAGAGTCATGATCACGTACACACATAAGCAGTTGTCCAGACCTCATGCTAAGAAAAAGTAAAAGAGGGCAGGTCGGACACGTACATAAGTCCTGGCCATGTACGCACATCCATGTATATATGAGTAAGCAATCCTCACGAATGCAGAAGGAAGGTAGGTTCTTGGCATCTCATTCCGCCATCGACCGGCACCTGAAATACAAAGGCTGGGATGTAGGGGTGGTTGTTCTGCTTGTCGACAACTCAGCCAGCATAAGTCCACTTCCATCACCCAACATGGTATTTGAGTATTTGGGTCATAACAGCGACTGAAAACGAAATCAGAAGAAAATGTCACCAAGGGATGAGGCCATGAAAAACGCTTGATAAAATTCATTCAAAATATAAGAAAAAGTAATTAACACCAACTCGAAACAGGTAAGGTTAATATCCTAAGCAAAATGTAGGGTATAGAAATCTGACAGCTAACCAACACGATATGAAGAATTGCAATCAACTACTCCCTCCGTTCCAAATTACTCATCGCTAAAATGGATGTATCTAGAACTAAAATACATCTAGATACATCCATACGTGCGACAAGTAATTCGGAACGGACGGAGTATATATCCTAACCCAGTTGCCACCACGGGTTCATTATCTCATTATCGGTGATATGTCTGACAGACCATAAAAATTACAACATGTAAGCTCAATGATGACATTACATGACCACTTCTGGCAAGAAGTTGGAACGATTTAACTTGCATAAAGGAAAAACCTACTATGAACATAGTAGAACTGAAAAGGTTACACTTAGCAAATCCTGAAGCGTTCTATTCAAATAAACAATATATAGACACATGTGAATCCCAAATTAATTAAAATAACAATGTCAAGATGCTAGTAGTTGATACCATTTCTGGATTCTTCTCACAATAATAAAGCAACAGCAAGAAGCCAACAACTAATACTAATACTACCAGTGTGAATTACTGAAACATGACAATAAGGAAGTTGCACACTATGATGGCTTCTCTTGTTATAAAACCAACTTGGATAGCACAATCTGATATCATCATGCATATTTGAAGTGAAGCCTTAGTCCCAGTTATCTGCAGGACTACCCGTGCACTATATCTTGGTCGTCAAATGCTTGATAAGTCCATAGCACAAAGAACTACATTGAACTTTCAGTAAAAACACACATGTATCACTAAGGTTACTGCCAAGACACTTAAAATTAAGAAAACACATGATGGCCAATCCTACAAAACCCGGTTATAGAATTCAACAGGAATTCAAGGTTTTGCCCGTATCAAGTACAGAATGGAAGGGACAAACTTAAAAGATCACACGGTTAGATACACATGAGGGTTCACCTATGAGCGTGCCCGCACAAATTCATCCAGCCGATCCCACACTTCCAGAGCAGCCGGTCTGTCTTGATGCCTTTTATTCTTGCTTATCTGCACCATAGGTTAATAACACAATTAATAAAGCAGCTGTAAGTGGGAGCAAAATAGAATTTGATTACAATAACCAAGAAAACATATGAAAAATTCCTCCCACTCACAGATATGATTTTGACATTTCATTGTTTGACCACTTTTGCTGAATCGACACTATCATCTTCAAAGCGTACAAAGAACCCAATAACTGAGAGAGAAAAGTTTAAAATGTTAGGCCACAGATGGTATCGACTTGCTGTGCTGAAAAGAGAAACAGAGCAATCTAATGTTCCATGTTGCATTACAAATACCATAAATTTTTGACCAAGTTTAGTGGGAGGCTTTGCTAGGAATAGAGACAAAAGGTGCGGGCAAACGGGTATGATTTGGTTAGTCATAACAGCAGTGATTTCCTGCTCGACAGCCAATGTCAATGCCAAAAACAAGCATCATTTTAACCCAATCTATTATATACTTAAAACAATAGAAACTAACGGTTAAGATTCATCTATACAAAGTTAAGATATTGAACGGTTGAGATTAGTTAAATAGAAACTCATAACACGGGAATAAAAAAAAACATGACACCGCCAGGTCCCATGTACAACCAGATTGTACTATCATGTTGGACACGTTCAAGTGTAGAACAAGGAAACTCATACATAGAAAAAACATGACATCGCCAGGTCCCATGTACAACCAGATTGTACTATCATGTTGGACATGTTCAAGTGTAGAACAAGGAAACTCATACATTGGAATAATCCATAACGGATCCTCAAAAAAAAAACCATCACGTATATATACGGTAACAAACAAGTCATGTCCTACTAGGACACGTTTTTTCCTAAGAAAAAAACCTACGACGCGTTCAAGAAGCCCTTACGTTTGGAATAGATTAATAGGTCGGCAGGTAATATTATGTCATCTTGGGGCATCTCCCGTTCGGATCGCAAGCAGCTGCCAGCTACGTTTAGAGGCAGATCACGTCAATGGCCGGTGGATACAATCTCTGCATGTAAATTGAGGAGGAAGAAAAGACTTGATGCACGTACACATCCAAAGGACTGCAGCTAGACATTCGGATCACAAGCGCATGGCAGCCATCGGCCACATCGAGCGGTGGACGATGTTCAGTCCGCGATGGGATCTAATCCCTGCATGCAAATTGTTTGGTTCAGAAGTAGATCATGGGCTTGACCGTCCTCAACAAAGCAATTTAGCAATTTACAGTACCACTAATTTCTCTATATTATTCTGAGAGCTGTTTGTAAAAAACAAGAAGATAATATGATGTATTGATTCCCATTGTTTCATACAATTTATAACACACTGCAAACTTATAGGAATAGACTGGATACAATGACAAACGAAGAAACAAAAGTAGCAGCGTGAAGCCGTACATTATGTGCACACTGTACTTTTTGGCTCTAAAGAAACTATATACCCAGAATAAATGATGGAACAAGCCAATGTGATTCTAAGTAAAGGGAAGGGCACGTGCAAGAGGACCACATGCATATCATATTAAAACTAGAAAAAATAGAGCACCTCCCACATGTGTTATTTAGTTCCTTCGTGAAATACACATAGATATGTCAAGATTTAAAGTGCGAGGTTATTTAGCATTTTTTATTAATACACCTGAATAATTTTATATTGTACTACACAGCTAAGCAACAGAGATAATTAGAGCAACACTATATTGGCATGTGTAGAATAGTAGAAGCATCTCTGTACATGATATTGCACAATGCAACTTCAATAATGACGAGGTGGTTCTATTAGACATTAATGTTATATTATAAGTCTTATTAGACAGTCTTTTAAAAATTGTCAGTAAAATAAAAAAAATAAAAGGGCAGTCATCGAAAAAAGGCAAAACCAAATTGATTATTTAGAAGAAGAAAAGAAAAGGATAAAAAAAACTCCAAATAGATTAGCATGGCATCCAGGCAGCACAATCCAATGGTTTTCTATTGTCACATAGTACAAAATATGTTACTACCAACACAATAAAAAAATTCAATAGAGTCCGCTATATGCGTTATTTTTCTTTTATTGACAAATGTGTATTGTATTTTTGGTAATGTCTAAGGCTTACCAACATATCAATGCCAATATGGATATAAAGGCACACTGGAAATCTAGCCGCGCAAATTGCGCGGGTCACACCGCTAGTTGGGTTAACAAAGTAAGCACTCAAAGTGTACTCCCTCCCGGTACAAAACAACCCTATCCTGCAATGTCGATGGACAATTCAGCGATCACTGTGAACCTCTCAGTACGAAAATCTTGAATCACCGATGTGATGTGATTATTTCTACAGTCATTGAGCAAAAACTAACGAAGCTCTCGGAGATGCAAACACAACAAATCGCAGATATACTACAAGCAGGCAAGCAGTAACTAGAGTGGCAAACCTTTGTTGAAGATGTCGACATGGCCCTTGAAGGGCCAGTCCTTGAACTGCCACACTTTTCCGAGCACAAACACGGCCACGACACGCGCCCAGTCGTTGGCCTTGAGCGAGGCCGGCTTGTCCCTGACCTCGAACGCCACCGGACCGGCAGCAAGCGCGGATCCAGCGGCAATCGCAAGCAAGCAGAGGCAGTATCGGTGGGAGGAGGAGGAGCTCCGGACGAACCTGGGTGAGGAGGCGGGACGGGTGGCGGATCGGGCGACGCGAGGCGGCCCGCCGACAGGCGCGGCTGGTGGCCGAGAGGGCCGCGGTGGAGGGACGGGCGCAGGGGCAGGGAAACCGACGGCGGCGGCGACCGGTGAGGGCGGCGGCGGCGACCGGTGAGGGCGGCGGCGAACCCTATCCAGCAGCACGCACGGAAGTGGCTGAGAGCCTGAGACTGATTCGGGTGGCCGAGAGGG
>NC_041382.1:429911405-430017054 GCF_002162155.2 Triticum dicoccoides
GGGGTTGGGTTTTTTTTTTGACAAGTGGTGGGTGGGTGAGGTGGGGAGAGAGAGAGGGGGGTGGGGCCGGGCTGGGAGAGAGAGAGAGGGGAGGGGCCGGGCTGGGAGTGAGGGGAGGACAATTTTTTTTAGAAGAGACCTCTTTGCTATTAGCCAGCGGATGGCAAAGGCCCATATCTTTGCCATCAGCCAGCGGCTGGCAGATGGCAAAGAGGTGGGGCTACTGGGCCGTTACAGCGCCGTCATTCATTGGGCCCCACCCACTTCTTTGCCATCTGCCAACAGATGGAAAAGATTCTTTGCCATCTGCTGGCAGATGGCAAAGAGGTGGGTTGACAGGCCGTTACAGCACTGGGCCCCTACCCACCTCTTTGCCATCTGCTGGCAGATGGCAAAGATTATTTGTCATCCACTAGCAGATGGCAAAGAAATGGCTGATGGCAACCATGTTCTTTGCCGTCTGTCAGTTCTTTGCCATCTGTTTTTTATAAGCAGATGGCAAAGAGCTGGCTGATGGCAAATTCCCAGTTTCCAGTTTCTGGAATGTCCCCGTTTCTGATTTTGATTTGATGGTAGCCCAACCTCAAATCCATCTTGGAAAGGAACGAGGATACAACGAGCTGATCATACAGATCGTTGATTCTGGGAAGCGGATACTTGTTCTTGATAGTGACCAAGTTGACAGGTCGGTAATCTACAACCATCCGATCCGTTCCATCCTTCTTCTTGGTAAAGAGGACGGGGCAAGCCCAAGGAGAGGAACTAGGACGGATGAAGCCCTTTTTCAAGGACTCATCGAGTTGGTTCTTAAGCTCGGCTAGTTCTAAGGGTGCCATCTTATAGGGTCTTCTAGAAATTGGAACGGTTCCTGGAACAAGGTCTATCATGAACTTGACATCCCTGTCAGGTGGAACACCTGGCAGTTCTTCTGGAAAGACATCTAGAAAATCTCGGACTACCGGAATATCCTCAAGGTCTGGAAGGGGGTTGGCATTTAGGGAGTAAAGCTGGCGCTTGGCCACTCGAGTTAAGACATTGATTGTCTGGCCCGATGGGTGAGTAAGTTGAACGGTTCTAGTGGCACAATCAATCTTAGCATAACAAGCTGACATCCAGTCCATACCCAAGATGATGTTTATGTCCGAAGACTTGAGAGCTATTAAGGATGCAAGGAAGACAAGTCTATCGACAAGAATTTCATTCCCATGGCTTACTCTAGAAGTTTGCCATCTAGAGCCAGGGGTTTGAATTTCCATGGGAGTGGGCATGTCACAGAATGTTGTGTTATGCAATTGAGCATAGCTCTTAGATATGAATGAATGAGATGCTCCAGTATCGAAAAGAATAGATGCCGGATGGCAATTAACAAGGAGCGTAGCAAGGACGACGTTAGGATCCTCATGAGCCTCCTCGGCTGAGACATAGTTGACATGGCCACGTGCAGTGGTGGCCGGCTTGGCGTAGAATGTCTTTCCCGCTGGCTTACCACGGCCAACGGACTTTCCAGACTGATTGGGGTTGTTGTTCTGGGGACACTCTCGACTATAGTGACCCGGCTCTCCACACTTGAAACGTGTCACAACATTGGGGCGTGGAGCAGCATTAGCAGTGGGGACACCATAGGGCTTGGGCGGTGCAAACTGCTGGTTGGGACGAGGCGCCTCAAAGAATGGCCTCGGAATGAACCTGGGTGGCAGTGTCGTGCTTGGAATCCACACCCGGCGCTTCTGAGATCCAGAGCCGGATGAAGAGCCAAAATCATGAGAGTGCTTGCGTGAAGCGTCATAGTCAGACTGGCCTGTCCCAGCACTGATGGCTTTATTGACCAACTTCTGAAAGGAGGTGCACTCGTGCAGACGAAGATCACGGTGAAGCTTAGGGCTAAGTCCCTTGCGGAACCTTGCATGCTTCTTAGCATCGGTGGATACCTCTTCAGGAGCATATCATGCCAGATTCCCAAATTCACGACTATATGCATCCACAGTCAGTCTTCCTTGGGTGAAATTGCAGAACTCTTCCCTCTTGCGATCTATGAGACCTTCCGGGATGTGATGCTCATGGAAAGCCTCACTGAATTCAGCCCAAGTAGTGATTTGGCCGACCGGGCGCATAGCTTCAAAGTTTTCCCACCAAAGGCTAGCAGGGCCTTCGAGGTGATAGGCAGCATAGGTAACCTTATCAGCTTCGGCTACGTTAGCAGAACGTAGCTTGTGTGTGATGCTGCGGAGCCAGTCATCCACGTCGAGGGACTCGACGGAATGATTGAACTTTGGTGGGTACAAGTTGATGAAGTCATTGATTGACACCAAGTCATTTCGCTGATGGCGTGCAATGTTCTGCTCAATCCGCTCCAGCAAGTGGTTAGTCGCACGCTTGTTTCTTTCCGCCTCCAGCATCACTTCGGTCAGAGAAGGCGGGTGAGGCAGATTTTCACCCCTAGCTGCGCTGGCTTCCCCCTGCTCCGGGGCAGCAGGGTTGTTGCGGGTATTGACCATCCTAGGAGAAAACAAGACAACGGTTTAGATAAGGATGGCACAAACTTAGCAAGGAAGTGTAGAATGTAATGGATAACATGGAATGCTAAGATGTTCATTGCACGACATGGTAATATAGAAACTGCCATATATATACCATTGGTCATACACAACGTACATAGTTTAGTACAAGCCCAGGCTAGAGTACAACTACGGTGAAAGACATTACATCTCATCGGAGGCATTCCAAGCTCCTATACATTATTTTTCTACACCTCCGGAGCGTGATTCACACCAAGTCGTATCCCACGGGTCACGCAGGACTGTGGAGAATACAACTATTACAATACTAGTGAAACTACTACTAGCTCAGAAGGCTCCGTAGTAATCCTCATAGAAGTCGCCACCAAAGCCTGGAAGAGGAACATGATCATCTAGGAACAGACGGTCCTGCGGAGCCCGCGGACCATAGGGACTCGGATGTGGCCTCGGTCCCACAGGTGGTGGCAGACGGGGGCCACGAGGAGGGGTGATACCTCCTACATCGCGCCACTCCATACAATCTGGCAATCCAGACCGTACAGGGTACAGGTCCCTCGTGTCGATGTATCCAGCCTGCATCGCAGGTGCAAACCGAGTCAAAGTGGCCCAATGATCAGAACGAGTGTGGAAAAGCTCCATACGCAAGGCCCGATTTTCGCGGTCCTTATCCTCGAGCATCTCGGCAGTGGTGCGGAGTAGTGAATCCTCATGTGTAGAGTCATAATACAAGGCCTGATAGTACCCCTGTGCTCCAGGAAGTGAGGCTGGCATGTAACGGAAGTCGGTGTTCTGTAGCAAGCAGTCCTGGCTCGAATGATAGTCATCATTGAATAGGCTGCATCCTGCACCGACATCTCAATAGTGACCCCAAGTCCATAGGAACAATGAAGGGGCTCAGTGCCTCCAGGATAAGAGGGATATATCCTGACGGTACAGAGGTACTGGCTCTGGTTGAAGTCTCTGAACTGCTCCTCGATGGTATATTCCGGATACCACCGATAGCCTGACTCGACCATCACTCAAACCAACATGGCCGTGTGGCCGGGCACACCGAGGCACCGGGTCAGACGAACCACTTGGTTCTGCGAACGGGTGGCCATCTGAAAGCACAGAATAATGCAAAGGCATTAGAATTTTCTAGGGGAAATCGGACAGCATAACGGCTGTAAATGCTCAGAAAAAGATTTGAGACATCCACAACAGTTTGCAATACCACTCAACAACATCATATCAAGGTTCTGATTTAACTGACAAAATACTAAAAGTAGTAGAAATTGTACTGAGGCTTGTAACAACAATCCTATAAGCTACTATGGATTAGTAACACGTGAACCTGATAGAAGAAGAGAGCCTAATCCTTAACCCACGTTGAATGAGAAGAGAATGACTCAGATCAGAGGGCACAAGGTAAAGGAGTAAAAAGTGCCTTACGTTCCCTCCCACAATCAATTCCCCTACATATAACTAAAGCATTTCTAGACTCGACATTGACCAGTTTGGCTCAACGAACCTACGGGCAGTCCGGCTCTGATGCCAACGCTGTCAGGACCCCGATTCCAAGTCACGTCGATCTAGCCGGTAACACCTCATATCACATTGCGGCCTCACGCACGGTATCCCCACGGGTGTCGCCTTACCATGGCCCGGGACCGTTTGCGCCTTTTGGATCACGTATATGATAGTGTTGCTAGCATCCATATGATAGAGAACCCGGGCCGACATGGCTAGTTGTGAACCCAAAGCGGCACAGACCTATGGAGACAGGCATACATGAATCACATCGAGCATGTCGGTCATCAGCGAGTGAATCCGGGCTGTAGCACTGGGCTAACATGACTCCGGGGAACCTGGGCTGTAGCAGGCTAGGCAGGACTCCGGAAGTCACCGCGTGACATTTCCCCGAGGGGACAGACATAGGAACGGAGTGAAACACATGCCGAACAGTCAAGTGTCCTGAGCAGTAGTGCTGGGCTAGCAGGACTCCGGTGAACCGGGCTGTAGCGGACTACTATGGCTCGAGGAGCACTAGACTACATTTCCCCATAAGAAAGGCTGCCAAGGATAAACAACTAGATTGTCGGATCCCACACATACCAAGTATTTCAATCATACACACAATATGCTCGATATGTGCAAATACAACATGGCGTCACAACAAAACTCTAAAACTCAAGTACTTTATTTAAAGGCTCCAGAGAGCCATACATATCATGTTCATACAGGTAGGGGTCACATGACCCGACACACAAGTCATACAAGCATACAAGCACATGCGGAAGCAAATAGTCTAAGTATAGACACTAGAAAGAAAGAAGGCTTCTCGAAGCCTGTCTATATACATAGGGCCCTCCATGGCCAGGGTCACCACCTGGGTGGCAAGTCACTCATCGACGTCGAGATCTACATAAAACCCATCGGAGGGGGCGGTGTTATCGTCTAAAAACAGTAATTAAGCAAACATGAGTACAAAGGTACTCAGCAAGTCTTACATCAGAACCTACTATACATGCTCATTCTCAAGAAGGTGGTGGAGTTATTGCAGCAAGCCAGCTTTGACTCTTGGCTAAGCTATCCTACGAGACACCACTAGTAAAATAGTTTTCGCACACGAGTCCACTAATCACCAACACAATACTCCACCGGGGATCCTCCCTCGTCATCCTACGAGAGGGCCATCCTCGGTACTCACACTTATCTTGAGTCTTTTAGTAGTAACCATTAACTTGTCTATGAACTGTATAGGCAACCAAGTAGTCCTTTACCGCGGACGCGGCTATTCGAATAGTTTTATACCCTGCAGGGGTGTACTTCGTCACACATGTTTCCACCACTTAGCGTCTGCACACGACATGTGCTCGGCAGACTTCAAGCGAAAGCCGACGTGGGTGTAGACCACGACCTGACTAACCGCACAAGTCTTAGTCCAGGTTTATCGCCTATTCAGGTTCCATCCGCAAGGAAATCCGGCCGGGGTGTCCTCAACGGCCCCAAACGATGTGTACAGGGTCCCGAGACGCCAAACGGGCGCCCGGCATACCCGGCCACAGTGTATCTACCGCGTCATAGCCCACCCCTAGGGTCGGAGCTACGCACGGCCGCCAACACATAACCTACAAACACCAGAAACTAGTTGCAACTCCTGGACAGAGGACGAGAGGGGTCAGTAAGTCGAGCGAGGTCATATTTCAGGGCCCAATGTGTGGTAGTAGTTGAATCTTAAATCACGCATAAAGATCTCAGTTCTTATGGACGGACTCAATGAAACAACCCACCATGTACTCCTACATGGCCTCTCATCGATACCTTTACCAAATCATGTTCAACACATCCCTCACATTACCGACATAATCATTTCACTCTAGCACATCACCCAGATGAACCAGACCTGACACAACTCTAAGCATAGCAGGCATAGCAAGGTAGGAAACACATACATGGCTCAATCAACTCCTACACATGCTAGTGGGTTTCATCTTGTTACTATGGCAATGACAGGTCATGCAGAGGATAAGGGTTCAACTACCGTAGCACACAGCAGTTTGAAACGTTGTTGTCTTAATGCAGTAAATGAGAGCAGAGGCGAGGACATGGGATTGTATCGATATGATCAATGGGGCTGCTTGCTTGATGGAGTGGTAGTAGGGTACTGCCCTTTAGTTGGATACTCGGAGATATCCTCGGAGGCAGAACCTACCATGAAAGACACCACAGAGTATAATCAACACATGGGAATATGCAACAATATGATGCATGCTATGACATGGCAAAATGATGTGTCCTGCCTAATGCAATGTGAAACAAGTTGAAATGGTTCCATTTGAATCAAAGATTCAAATGAAAGCTTAAGATCTTATGCATAATAAGTGTATTAGCTTGTTTCACCTAAACAGCAAGGTTAAAGTGTTTTGTCATGCATGAAACCGTTACAGATGGATAGATTGAATTTTTCTGATCATTTTTCATATATAATTTGTTTGATTTGGAGCTATGGTTGATTTTCTATGATTTTTAGAAGTTTAGGATATTTTATGGAATTTCCTATATAAAAATAAATCCAGAAAATGAATAATTGCGTCAGCACTGCGTCACTGTGACATCTGCGAGTCAAAGGCGCCAGCCCAGGTCAAACCTGACTCGTGGGCCCGGTCTGTCAGTGTCTCAGCTAACTAACAGAGTTTAGTTAATACTAACTAACTGTCAGTGGGGCCTGGGCCCGCATGTCAGTGACTTAAACTAACTAAAATTAGTTAGCACTAATCCTAACCTAATTAACAGGTCGGCCCCACCTGTCATAGGCTCAAGGGGGAAGTCAACTTGGGCCCACACGGGTCAAACGTGGTCAACTGCGGTTTGGTCCACCTGTCATAACCTAATTAACAGGTTCGACATATGCGGCAGAGGGGCTCGGGTTTTGCCCACAGTCGACCAAATCGACTGCGGTTTGGTCCTACGCGTAGCTGGGAGCAAGCCGCAGTGTTTGGTGGTGGAAGTGGAGCCCAGGGAGGCCGGGAACGACACCGGCGGCGACCTTGGCGGTCGTCGGAGTTCGGGCGAGGATGAATCTGAAGCTACGGGGCACGGCAAGGCGCGGGGAGTGGTGCGTTAGGCTCCTGGGAACGTGGTGAGTGTGGTGCGCGCTCGAAATCGAGCTTACGCGCCTGTTGCCACGGCGGCGACATGGCCAGCGGAGCCAAGCTCTAGGCCGTGATGGCCAATGGGGTTAGAGGGTAGCTCGAGCGATGTGGCTAGGGGGAGAAGAGAGAGAAGCTCACGGCGAGTGCAGCGGGCGTCGAAGCAGGCTCGGGGAAGCTTGGGACACTGCGAATCGTCAGCGACGATCTCCAGTGACCGACGAGAGGAACGGCAGCAGTGGCGGCGTTGCAGCGCGTCCGAGGCCTCGTGGCTCGTCGAGGAGGTAGAGGGAGATGTTGCGGAGCTCATGGGCATGGTGGGGTGGCACGGGGACGACGGTGGCTGCGGCTACGGTGGCAAGACGGCGGCGGCTGCGTCGGCCATGGCTTCGAGGGAGTGAGGGAGAGAGGCAGGGGGCGAATGAGATGTCCACGGGGTCAGGGCAGCGATGTGGAGCTCGCCTAGGTGTCCTGGCCTCGCGGGCGGCAAGCAGCTAACGCCGTGGCGAGCTCGTGCTCGCCGGCGTCACCTCTGTGCCTGCCTGGCGAGGGAGAAGCAGCTGGCTGGCACGGGCCAGCATAGTGCTGGGCCGGCCAGGTGGGCTGCGGCCAGGTAAGTTTCCTGCTCCTCTTTTATTTCTGTTTTTCTATTTTTCTGTAAGTTTGTGGCTTTATTAAAAATACTTAGGAACATACAAAAATCCTGAAAATAATCATAGGCTCTGTTTAGATTATTTCCAACAGCCCATACTTTTTTCCAGAATTATTTGAGCATTTGAAATATTTTATAGCATTTAAATACCCAAATTAAAATACTTATGATTTAATTCAAAGAATCCAGAATGTCCTAGAAAAGAGTGCACCATTTTTGCCAGGGGTTTAAGCCCAATCCAGAAATGATGAATATTTTGTGAAGGGCATTTTGGGTTCATTGAAACCAATTTTAGTAAACCCTAGTTGGTTTAAGGGGGGTGATGGGGTTCTGTTATCCCCATTTCATATTTCTGGGAAATTTAAACATGATGCCATCACTCTAATGCACGAACTAGCTAGGGTGTGACAGCCTCGCACACATGCGCGTACGTACAAGAGAAACACGCATCGCTCGGCCCCCAACCAGCCACCGTAACCGGGGACTCCCCGATATTTTCCGCGCCCTGGCTTCTACCACGATTTTTTCCGTCATGGACGGCCCAAAGAATGTCATGCAGCTGCGTCTCCGGCCCACCCAGGACGAAAAGCCCATTTTCTGTCATGATTTTTGTCATAGAAGTAGGACCCACCACATCTATGATGATACTGGGTTTTGTCACAACTATCGTCATAGAAGTGTCATAAGTATGATAGAAAAAAATTTCGTTCGGCCCAAAATGTCACAATGTGTCTTTTTTTTGTAGTGTAACAGGAGAAAAAGGGGACACGATGTTTACCCAGGTTCGGGCCCTCTCGATGGAGGTAAAACCCTACTTCCTGCTTGATTGACTTTGATGGGTATAGGGATTACAGGAGTTGATCTACCTCGAGATCGTGAAGGCTAAACCCTAACTGTCTAGCCTATATGAATTCTCATTGCCTCTACGAACTAAACCATTCGGTTTATATAGACACTGGAGGGGACTAGGGTTGTACAAAGTCGGCTTACAGAGAAAGGAAGCTATACATCCGGACGCCAAACTTGCTATGCACGCAAAGGAGAGTCCCATCCGGCCCATATCACACAGACCGGGCACCCGAGGACCCCATAATCCAGGACTTCCTCAATATCATCACCCTTAATTAAATCAGTTGGGTTAAAATGAAAACTTGGGAATAGATTGAGTTGGGTTTTCCAACTCATCCTATGCTATTTTTTGCAGTAGTAGAATAGTATCTTTTATTCTAGGAAAAAAACTAGCTTTATGCAAAACTAAACTTAGAGCTTTCCACCAGCCAAATTGCTTGTGCAAATAGGTTCATTATACTCATGATGTGACTTGCCAGTACATTCAATGTACTGACCTACATGGCTGCAACGTCTTATGTTGCAGGAATTTCTACGACGAGAAAGAGTTATGTTGTAGGATTACGGCTTACACTGAACTTGTCGTTGGCGTTGATGGGACTCCACACCCGTTTGATTGTTTCCGCTGAGACTTATGATGTATATATATATCAGATTTACATTATTTATACATGTGAGTGCACTTTGATATATACATTGATGTACTGTGTGTGCCAGCACACTGATCCAGGGATGGCACAGATACACAGAGGCTTGACCGTTTCAGGTCGGGTCGCTACAAGATGGTATCAAACCACATGTTGGCTGTAGAACGTGACCCTAGAAACTAGAAAGCCCTCGGGAAAGGATCTCTCTAAAATTTTATTTTCAAAAAGATCCTTTACCTCTCTTCTTTTTTGAGCTTTATCAAATATTCCCTTTTTAGTTAGGCAATACCCTTTCCCCTTTGACCACACGGAAGATCAAATGATGAGACCACTCCGAGAAGGACAAGATACCGGACAACTGAGGGCCACTTTAGAGTAAAGAGGACTTCACCATGCACTAGAAGAATTAAAGCTACAACAGTCGAAGACTTGAAGAATTTGAAGACACTGAAGAATTCCAAGATTTATATGACCTTTAGAAGACCAAACCCCTATTGTATACTTTCGTTAGATGCGGTGATTTATGTGTTATCATGTTTTGTGTGTGTTTTCCGACAGCAACAAATAAAACTTATTTTCAAAACTATGTTGTTTGTTTGTATGGGCATCTTTCTCCCTCTCTTATCGCATCCCAAAACCCTTGGACCCAATAGATGATGAATGAAGATGGACTCATATTTTTCGGATCGATGACTCAGTTGGAGGTAGAACAATGGATTCAACACATGGAGAATCACTTCGGGAGAAATTTGGTTACAAGGAAGTATGAGGTTGAATATGCTCTTCGGTACTTCAACGAAAGTGTCGCAACCTGGTGGAAAATGCATCAAGCCATACAAGGACGTAATGGAGCAAAAACTTGGGAGCAATTCAAGAAGACTCTATTTGGATCCCGTCTTATTCGGAAGCACGGATATAACCCGATGAATAAACCTTGTGCCTGCAAGGTATGTGGAAAAATAGGACACACCCAGGAAGAACACAAGGATGGATGCCCTCATTGTGAAGGAAATCACCGAGCTGAAGGATGCCCAACTAGGTAGGTTACTTGTTTCTTGTGTGAAGGAACTATGCACTACCCCTGCCCAGTGTCATATTTATCCCAAGGTACAAGAAATTACCAAGCACCAGAAGGAAGCAATGAAAGAAGCCCCCAGGCAGAGTTTAAAAGAACCTGTGATGAAGGAAGATGTTTATGACCCATATGGAGAAGGCCTAACCAGATTTTACTCCCATGCTTGCTATTCATATGGAGAGGAAGGACATTTTTCACAGTATTGCATGAAGGAAATCCAAGATTATCTGGGAGACTTCCCGACAGAAGAGGTGGAGTTTGATCCACAAGAGATGGAAGAATTGATCAGAACAAAGAAGCCCAGGAAGAGAAAGAGAATGTATCCCCTGAACAACCCAATTTCTACAAGAAGGACCGAAGTCATATCACATGTTTCAAATGCAAACATACAGGTCATTAGGCAAGAAAATGCCCAAAAAGGAAGCCAAGAACCCAAGGAGCCAAGATAACCACCAGGAAGCCCCTGGATTTGTCTGACGTCATTTGTTTATGCTGGAAAGGAGTAGGACATTTTGCTAGAGAATGTTCAGACTCGAGGAAAGCTTGGGCTGAGTAGTTGAGATCTTGATATTTGGAATAAAGCATGTAATAAATGTGGAACACACTTTTAGTTTCATTGGGGATGTCGAGTTGAGTTATGGAATGGAAATTGTAATAGTTCGTGAGGCAATAAAAGTTGATGTGTTTTGAATCTCATATGAAATGTTACGAGTTGTTTGTTGATTGTGAGTACCTCTCTCACTATCTCACCCAAACTTAAACCTTGAACCCATGGACAAGCTGACCCCAAACCTTTCCCGGAAAACAACCACATTTCACCCAAAGAAATACATGCATTATCCTGAGTACCCCTTCTATCTTATACTTGCGTATGACAACCCTTCACGAGTCTTTTCTCAAGGTCCAGGAAACGATCATGACCCTGACTAGTGATCATGATTACCCAAAGATCCCAAAGGGCATGATGAAGCATATTCATCTTGAAGGAGATGCAGTCTACAAGGGTTATCCTTTCATGGAAAATGGAGTTAAAATTTAGTATGTGGAGGTACACCTCCACCATGTGAAGGGAGTTTGCCCAAAGACTATGGGACAATACCTTTTCATTTCTCGAGTACCACGAGCAAAATTCTTCGACTCTGTTCGTGAAGGTGCTATGGAAGCCATACGTCGGACTGGAGAAATATTTGAAGCAAGACTTCGTCATACTCAAGAATACCTAAGGGAGGTGAATGCAAAGATGATGGAGATGAAGCTCATGGCCACCATGATGAAGCAGAAGATTGGTGATTTCAAGGATCATATCGCACAACTCCGTCGCACTGAAGAATCTTCAACAAGGGCAAATGTATAAAGATGGAGTAATGATTGACCATACCACACTATGTGGATGGCAACATTTGTAATAAAGTACCTCTAGAATCCGAGTTTTGAGTAGTGGTTAAGCCTGCAATAAAGGATTTGATATGAAGAGAATACGAATTATGGATGAACCGGTACATTTTATTTTAATGGTAATACCCTGTGTGAACACTAGACCGATGGAAAGGAAAATGTTGTTCCAAAGGGTGGAGTTTGGACAAAATAAGTTGGAGTTTTGTTTTAGTTATGATGGTTACCCCAAGAATATGAAGGATTGAAGTACTATTGGATTTAAAGGAGATGTAATGTCAGAATATGGAACAATAGTATGTAACATCCCTTTTTTTCCCTAAATTAGGATGTTAATAGATCATTCATATGCATCTCATATTTTTATTGCATTAATTGCTTTTTCTGAAATATTCTTTTCATTATGCAACTAAAGGCAATTCATTGGAGTGGAGATAACATGACTTCATCCCTATTTTGTGCATAATGTCCAGAATATTATTTCCAGTTCATATGATATGTTCTCGTATTTTTCTCTATCTCCAAACATATTTTATTTCAGTGTTTTGTTGTTGTTTGTGTGGCCTATTGCATAAAACTATTTTCAAAAATTGCATTACAGTAGTAACTAGTGTTCCTGTAGTTTATATTAGTAGGGTTATTTTTACTGTGTGTCTAGGTGTTTTTCCTAGATTTTATTCCGGTGTATGTTTTTATTTTATTTTAGTTTTTTCTATAGCAATGTTTTTTTTTTGAGACAAGGTTTTTTATATAAAAAACAGCAACAGCCGCCCAGCCAGCTAACCCGCGGCCCAGCCAGCTAGCCAGCCAACGCCCGCAGCCCAGCAAGCCCCGTCGCCCGCAGCCCACTTCGACCGAAGCGGTACCCCGCGCCGCCAGCCCATCGCTCTCTCGCTTCAGTCGCTGACAGCGGGTCCGGCATCGCTGCTCATCTCCTAGCTCCAGTCGGACGAACCAGCGACGCACCGCACGCGCAACCGTGGCCGAGCCCGGATCGATCCAGCGCCCTGTTCGCCCCGTGCACCCCTGGGACTCCTAGATCGGGCAATTACCCTAGGGAAACCCTACTGAGGTTGCTTCCCCGTCTTCCCCTCGTCCACACGCCTCCTTGGGGCAAATCGGATCTCATCGAGGAGCTTCAGCCGCCGCCGTCTTCTCCGCTTGGCTCAGTCGCCGTAAGAGCACGCCCAGCCGCGCCACTTGTTCCCCTCGGAACCCCACTTGAACCCGCACTCGTTTGACCAATCGGGGTGACCTGCAGATCACCAGAACGACGCCGCCACCGACGCCCGACTTCGCTGGAGCACCGCCGCCGTTCGCGATCCTACCGTCGCCAATAGAGGTCGCCCGTCGCTGTTTGACCTCACCACCGCATCTGCCACTCACCGCCGCACCCACTCACCCCCTCACCTTTGCCGGAGACGCGCCGCCGCCTCCGCCCGAGCCACCGCCGTTTTCCTCTGTCTTCGGGTGAGCACGCGCGCACAGGAGCTTTTCAGCCAATCACGTGACGACACGTGGTGACCGCTACAGTACACGCAGGAACCAGTCAGGAGTTTTCTATTGGTTTTGTTTTATTTCAGCTTTTCAACTAAAAGTTTGATTAGCTATAACTCCTAATCGGAATATCCAAATTAGGTGATTCTTTTTCCTATGCACTCACGAAAAGCCAGTAATTTATCACATTACCAAAATCTCACATGTTTGCACTTTCCAAATTTGAATTCGTTTGAATTTGAATCAAACCTTCCGGAGGCCATAACTTTCAAACCGTTTAACGAAACTGAGTTTTCTTTTTGCATCGTGTTTATGGTGCATTGCAGTTGTTTTGTACATGCTTTTATGCTACTGTGTTGAATTTTAAAATGGTTTTCTTGCCGTTGGTTTTATTTTGGCTTTAATTGAGTTTGGGTGATTGATTTGTTGATCATGTGAAACGTGTAGATTGTCCGGAGTGCGACGCGAGCTATTGTTAGGAGTGTGACTTTTTGAACCAGAACCAAGACAAGTTACATGTTGATCATCCTTTACCTATTGTTTTCTATGCATGTAGTTATATCGCACTATGAATATATGCATGTTTAGGATTACTATATTATTGTGCTATGTTGTTGAGCTATCTCCCGTCAATGCAGATCGTGGTAGTTATAGTTTTGCTATGCTTGTAGATGGGGTTGATTCGTGTATACATTGAGTTTATGTGAGGATTATAAATATAATCAAATTGAGGAGTAATTGAGGAGTTAATTCACCTCTGGGCGGAATTGGTATTGATGGGTGGTTTCAAGAACATCATGGTTTATACCCTCTGAATGTAAGTGGACGGCCGCCCAAGCTCAAAAAGATCAGACAGACTTAGATACTAGTAGCTTCCATGCGCAACCACTAGCTAAATGGGCTCTGGCTTAGTTGAGTAGGTTGTGGGATCTCACCCAGGTAAGCTAGCAGACATAGATATGAGTAGGTGTACCGGCTGCCGGTGGGTGAAGGTGACTGCTTCTGAAAGACTTTGTCTCAATCTTCAGGTTGAGTCTAGTGGGTAAAGTGTGCAAAACTCTGTAAAGTATTAATCATGATTAGCCGTGTCCCCAGTTATGGACTAATTTGAGCCACTATGCCATTACAGTTGTTGGATGATCTTGATAGATGTGACACTTAATAATATTAGTGGGCAACTTAATAAAGGGTAGGTTGGAGTTGATTTTGCCAACTCAACCTTGTGCATTTAACTATATAGTAATAAAAGAACTAAATAAAAATTTGACTATTAGGTAGTTATTAGGACAAAATCAGCTTTCTACAAAATAAACCCCAAGCCTTCCTTTTGTTGTATTATGCATACACATGTAGGTTTGCTTTATTATTACTCCTATGTAACTTGCCAATACATTCAAAGTATTGACCTATATGGCTGCAACGTCTCATGTTGCAGGATATTCAGACGAAGAGTAAGGTACCGTTAGGGTCGCGAGTCTGCACTCAGCATCGCCAGTGGGCTATGGGACTCATTGTTATTTTCTGCTACTTTCCGCTGTTTGATTGAATAAAGCTAGCCAAGTGCTATGCGGATTGTTTTATTTTATACATTCTGGATCATATGTTGTAATAAATGATGCACTTGCTATTCTGGTATTCATCTATATTATGTGTGCTAGCGAGTTTGATCCAGGGACTAGCACGGTAAGCATAGAGACTCAAATGCTTCGAGGTTTGGTCGTTACAGATGGTATCAGAGCAGTGTGTTGATTGTAGGACGTAAGCCTATAAAATGGATTAGAAAAGCCATAGGAGTGAAAATTATTTTATAAACTAGCTATACGTCTTATTGTTTACTAGTTAACCCCTTCAAGCATCCTGAGCAGTTAAGTAGGAACTAGTGTTGAGACCACCAGTCATGTTTGTTTTATATAGCAATGTTATCATGTTAGTGTATCTGATTATGCCCACTTTTGTGGTATGAAGATACTAGATTGTTTGCTTGGTTGATAGTTTGTTTGTTAAATTATATCTTGTCGAAATTATTCCACTATATATATATATAATTATCATATTGTCTGTTGTTTGTTTGTTGGTGTTATTCGTTGTTGTGTTTTGTTGCCTTGATCATATTATGCATATGGGTAGAATATATTTATATATACATAGCTTTTGGCCCTATTATATCTATAACTCGTCTATGCTTGCCCACTAGATGCCGCTGAGGCGTGACACTAGACGCACTGCCGTAGGAGGGGACAACAATGGCAATGACATACCACCATACATACAGCAGGTTATTGAGGGACAGGCCCAGTTGATCCAGTTGCTTGCTCAGAACTAGAAGAATAACAACAACAATCCGCCGCCACCGCCACTTGTGGATATGCTTAATTACCAGGTTCTTGAGGTTGAATCCTCAGAGGTTCTCCAGTTCCCCTGAACCTATTGTGGCTGATGATTGGCTCCATGCAGTCAATAAGAACATGTATACGGTTGGATGCACAGATGCAAAGAGGGTGAGGTTTGCCTCACATTTGTTGGAGGGTCCTGCCGCAGCTTGGTGGGATAATTACTTGGTCACTTATCCCGTTTCTACTATCACTTGGGTGCAGTTTCAGGCAACTTTCCATGCTGCATATGTGTCTGCTGGTGCTATGAGTCTGAAAAAGAAGGACTTTTGTAGTTTGCGCCAGGGAGGTCGCATAGTTAATGCGTATGTGGAGGAATTTAATAATCTTGCATGTTATGCTCCTAATGATGCTAACACTGATGCAACTAGGTAGGAGAAATTCTTGGAGGGCCTAAATGATGAGTTGAGCCTTTAGTTGACAGTGGCCACTTTTAGAAATTGCCAGGATCTGATTGATAAGGCTATTATGCTGGAGGGAAAGCAACATGCCATAGAGAATCGCAAGAGGAAGTAACAACAATAACAGGTATAATTCAGGACCACAACAGAAGCCACACACTTCATATCATGGTAATGGAGGTAATGCACATAATCATCATGGGGGTAATGGGCATCATAATCATCATGAAGGGAATGGCCACAACCATAATGGCCACCATCATCACAATGGGCACAAGAGTAACAATGGCAATTGTAGAGGTAATGGTAATGGAGGAAATAATAACCAGGGCCACCAGAGTATGCCTGTGCAAAGGTGATTAGCAAGGTTCAGTGCTACAAGTGTAGGCAGATGGGCCACTACTCCAATGCTTGTCCAGAGAGCAAGAACGGTAATGGGAATTCAGGAGTCAGCAAGCCAAACCCCTTCCAAAAGGGTCATGTCAACCATGTTAATGTGGAGGAGGTCTACAATGAACCTGATGCAGTGATTGGTAAGTTCTTGATCAATTCAATACATCCACTTGTTCTTTTGATTCTGATGCATCACATTCATTCATATCACGGGTATTTGTGGATAAACATAAGCTGCCTACCGTAGTACTTAAGTCATCTATTCTAGTAAGTTCTCCGGGGGCTGAGGTGGCAGCAAGTTTGGGTTGTTTTCAGATGCCTTTGTCTATTGGGAAGCATGTTTTTCCTACAGATTTGATTATTTTAAAGTCACAAGGTCTGGATATTATTTTAGGTATGGACTGGATGATCAAATATGAAGGTCACATTCATTGTGCTAGTTGATCTATTACTCGCAGTGCACCAGAAGGGAAGAGGATCAAATATGTATGTAAGTATAAGCGTGATCTGGTACAGGTGAACTCTCTTAAGGGAGTAGCCTGGAAGAGGTGCAAGTCATGAGGGATTATCCAGATGTGTTTCCTGAGGAGTTGCCAGGTATGCCAACAGATAGAGATATTGAATTTCTTATTGATTTAATACCAGGCACTGGACCTATTGCAAAAAAATCGTATAGAATTCCTCCTCAAGAGTTGGAGGAATTGAAAAAGTAGATAAGGGAATTCCAGGCACAAGGATTTATTCGCCCAAGTTCATCACCTTGGGGAGCTCCAATTTTGTTTGTGGAGAAGAAGGATGGTCCCTTGAGGATGTGTGCTGATTATCGTTCTCTGAATGAGGTAACCATTAAGAATAAGTATCCTTTGCCTATGATAAATGCTCTATTTGACCAGTTGGAGGGAGCTACTGTGTTTTCTAAGATTGATCTTCGTTCTAGGTACCATCAATTAAAGATTCATGAGCAAGATATTCCCAAGACTGTTTTTACTACGAGGTGTGGGTTGAATGAATATACTATTATGTCATTTGGATTGACTAACGCCCCTGCATACTTCATGAATATGATGAACAAGGTGTTTATGGAGTTCTTGGATTAATTTGTGGTTGTTTTATTGATGATATATTGGTGTTCTCCAAGAATAAGCAAGAGCATGAGGTGCATCTGCGTTTAGTAATGGAGAAATTGAGGGAACATCAGTTGTATGCCAAATTCAACAAGTGTGAGTTTTGACTGGATGAGGTAGCATTCCATGGACATGTTGTGTCAGGTAATGGAGTTGCAGTTGATCCATCTAAGGTTGCTGCAGTTACAGAGTGGGAGACACCCACGTCAGTTGGAGAGATTCACAACTTTTTGGGCCTTGCAGGTTATTATTGGAGGTTTATTGAGAACTTTTCCAAAATTGCAAAGCCTATGACTGAATTGTTGAAGAAAGAGAAGAAATTTGTTTGGGCTGATGAATGTGAAGCCAGTTTTCAGGAGTTGAAGCAGCGTTTGGTTACAACACCGGTCTTAACTCTGCCGGATATACATAAGGACTTCTAGGTATATTGTGATGCTTCTCGTCAAGGACTTGGGAGTGTTTTGATGTAGTAAGGTAAAGTTGTTGCATATGCTTCATGTTAGCTTAAGAATCATGAACATAACTATCGTACACATGATTTGGAGTTAGCCTTAGTTGTGCATGCACTGAAAACTTGGAGGCCATATCTTATTGGTAATGATTGTGATATATTTACTGATCATAAGAGCTTGAAGTATATTTTTACTCAGAAGGGTTTGAACCTCAGGCAGAGGAGATGGTTGGAGCTTATTAATGATTATGACTTGAATGTGCATTATCATCCTGGTAAGGCTAATGTTGTTGCTAATGCATTAAGTCGTAGGAGCCATGATAATGCAGTTGATATTGAAAATATGCCACTGATACGTCTCCAACGTATCTATAATTTATGAAGTATTCATGTTGTTATATTATCACTTTTAGACATTTTACAATCATTTTATAGCAACTTTATATCATTTTTTGGGACTAACCAATTGATAGTGCCTAGTGACAGTTGTTGTTTTTCCTTGTTTTTTACATCGCAGAAAATCAATACCAAACGGAATCCAAACGCAGCGAAACTTTTTGGAGATTTTTTTGGACCAGAAGACCACTAGTGGGCCAAGGAAGTACCAGAGGGGTGCGCCGAGGGGGGCACAACCCACTTGGGCGTGCCTGGGGGCCCAGGCACGCCTTGGTGGGTTGTTCCCACCTCGGTGGCCTCCCGCACCGCCTCTTCACCCGATAAATTCCCAAATATTCCAAAAACCCTCGGGGTAACCCTAGATCAGAAGTTCCACCACCGCAAGCCTCTGTAGCCACGAAAAACCAATCGACAGCCCATTCCGGCACCCTGCCGGAGGGGGAGATCATCACCGGAGGCCATCTTCATCCTCCCTATGATCTCCATGATGAGGAGGGAGTAGTCCACCCTCAGGTCTGAAGGTTTGTACCAGTAGCTATGTGTTTAATCTCTCTCTCTCTCTCATGTTCTTGAGATGTCACGATCTTGATGTATCGCGGGCTTTGTTAATATAGTTGGATCATATGGTGTTTCCCCCTCTCTATCTTGTTGTGAACTGAGTTTTCCCTTTGAGATTTTGTTTTATCGGATTGAATACTTCTATGGATTTGAGAGCACTTGATGTATGTCTTGCTATGAATACCCATGGTGACAATGGGGTATCATATTGATGAACTTGATATGTGTTTTGGCACTCAACTCGCGGATTCCCAAGGTGACATTGGGGTAATCTATGCATAGGGGTTGATGCATGTTCTCATCTTTTATTTCTCTGGTAGAAATCTTGGGGCACTCTTTGAGCTTCTTTGTGTTGGATTGAGTATTATGAATCTGAATTTGCTTTGGTGTTATTATAGTACGAACTCTTGATAGATCGATCGGAAAGAATAACTTGTGTTATTTTAGTACGAACTCTTGATAGATCGATCGGAAAATAACTTGGTGTTATTTTAGTACGAACTCTTGTATAGATCGATCGGAAAGAATAGCTACAAACAATTTCTTCTTATGTTCTCCGCTAGATAGGAATTTTGGAGTGATTATTCATCGCACGTTGAGGGATGTTTATATGATCCAATTATATTAGCATTGTTGAGAGATTGCACTAGTGAAAGTACGAACCCTAGGCCTCATTTTCAAGCATTGCAATACCGTTTGTGCTCCGTTTTATCAATTGCTACCTTGCTGTTTTTTATTGTTCCTGTTACAAAAATCAATATCTACTATCCATACTACACTTGTATCACCATCTCTTCGCCGAGATAGTGCACCTATGCAATTTACCATTGTATTTGGTGTGTTGGGGACACAAGAGAGTCTTTGCTATTTGGTTGCAGGGTTGCTTGAGAGAGAGACCATCTTCATCCTACACCTCCCATGGATTGATAAACCTTAGGTCATCCAGTTGAGGGAAAATTGCTACTGTCCTACAAAACTGTACGCTTGGAGGCCCAACACGAGTCTACAAGAATAAAGTTGCATAGTAGACATCAGCCACCAGAGTTATGTGAACAATTCAAGAATCTCAGGTTGGAGATGGTTCCTAAGGGATATTTGGCAACACTGGAGGTAAAGCCTACTTTGCTTGACAGGATCACAGAAGCTCAAAAGGATGATAAGGAGATTGCTGAGATAAGAGAGAATATAATTAAAGGTAAGGCGAAAGCTTTCCATGAGGATGAACATGGGGCCATATGGTTTGAGAAGCGTATTTGTGTACCTCAAGATTCAGATATCAGGAAGTTATTTCTTTAGGAGGCGCGTGATTCACCTTATTCTATTAACCGAGTTAATACTAAGATGTGTTTGGATTTGAGGGAAAGATTTTGGTGGCCTAGCCTGAAGAGGGAAATTGCTGGGTATATTGCAACATGTGATGTGTGCTAGAGAGTTAAAGCGGAACATCAGAGACCAACAGGTTTGTTACAACCATTGCCTATACCTGATTGGAAGTGGGATGAGATTGGTATGAATTTCATTATAGGTCTATGCTACCTCTTGAGCATGCGTTGGTTTTCCCTTGAAGAGGAAAGGGTGATGCAGCAAAGCAGCGTAAGTATTTCCCTCGCTTTTTGAGAACCAAGGTATCAATCCAATAGGAGACCACACGTGAGTCACCTCGTACCTACACAAACAAATAAGAACCTCGCAACCAACGCGATAAACGGGTTGTCAATCCCTTCACGGCCACTTGCAAGAGTGAGATCTGATAGAGATAATGATAATAAGATAAGTATTTTTGGTATTTTTATGATATAGATTGAAAGTAAAGATTGTAGAATAAAATAGATTGGGAACTTATATGATGGAGAATAGACCCGGGGGCCATAGGTTTCACTAGTGGATTCTCTCAAGATAGCATAAGTATTACGGTGGGTGAACAAATTACTGTCGAGCAATTGATAGAAAAGCAAATAATTATGAGAATATCTAGGTATGATCATGTATATAGGCATCACGTCCATGACAAGTAGACCGACTCCTGCCTGCATCTACTACTATTACTCCACACATCGACCGATATCCAGCATGCATCTAGAGTATTAAGTTCATAAGAACAGAGTAACACTTTAAGCAAGATGACATGATGTAGAGGGATAAACTCATGCAATATGATATAAACCCCATCTTTTTATCCTTGATGACAACAATACAATACATGTCGTTTCCCTTTCTGCCACTGGGATCGAGCACCGCAAGATTGAACCCAAAGCTAAGCACTTCTCCCATTGCAAGAAAGATCAATCTAGTTGGCCAAACCAAACTGATAATTCGAAGAGTTTTGCAAAGATAACCAATCATACATAAAAAAATTCAGAGAAGATTCAAATATTGTTCATAGATAATCTTGATCATAAACCCACAATTCATCGGATTTCTACAAGCACACTGCAAAAAGAGTTACATCGAATAGATCTCCAAGAGAGTCGAGGAGAACTTTGTATTGAGATCCAAAGAGAGAGAAGAAGCCATCTAGCTAATAACTATGGACCCGAAGGTGTAAGGTAAACTACTCACACATCATCGGAGGGGCCATGGAGTTGATGTAGAGGCCCTCCGTGATCAATGCCCCCTCAGGCGGAGCTCCGAAAAAGGCCCCAAGATGGGATCTCTTGGGTACAGAAGGTTGTGGCGGTGGAAATAGGGTTTTGTGGTGCTCCTGGATGTTTGCGGGGTATATGAATATATATATATATATATATATATATATATATATATATATATATATATATATATATATATATATATATATATATATATATAGGAGGAAGAAGTAGGTCGGTGGAGCAACGAGGGGCCCACGAGGGTGGAGGGCGCGCCCCCTGCCTCGTGGCCTCCTCGATTGTTTCTTGACGTCCACTCCAAGTCCCCTGGATCACGTTTGCTCCAAAAATCACGCTCCCGAAGGTTTCATTCCGTTTGGACTCCGTTTGATATTCCTTTTCTGCGAAACACTGAAATAGGCAAAAAAACAGCAATTTGGGCTGGGCCTCTGGTTAATAGGTTAGTCCCAAAAAAATATAAAAGTGTAAAATAAAGCCAATTATCATCCAAAACAGATAATATAATAGCATGGAAGACGTATCAGTCTACCCAGGACTCGGTCAGGTTATGATCCTATTTGGGTAGTTGTTGATCATTTGACTAAAGTTGCTCACTTCATCCCGATAAAGAGTACTTATACCAGTGCTCAGCTAGCAAAGATTTATATGTCTAAAATTGTTTGTCTGCATAGAGTTCCAAGGAAAGGAAAATTTTGTTCCAAAGGGTGGAGTTTGGACAAAATAAGTTGGAGTTTTGTTTTAGTTATGATGGTTACCCCAAGAGTATGAAGGATTGAAGTACTATTGGATTTAAAGGAGATGTAATGTCAGACTATGGAACAATAGTAACTCCAAGGATGAGTTAAAGATATACAAGTTTGAAGTGGGCCCATAACCCATAGGGCCCAGTATTTAAAAAGGAGCAAGCACAACCTTGTTGTAGGAAGAATTCTGGAAGAAGCTATGATTTTTCGTCAGCAGACATTTCATAGGAGCTTACGTAAACCCGAGATTTGTGAACAAACGTACAGGTTTTGTTTGGCTTGCAGAACCAATGGATTTACCCAAACCCAGTTTGTGGACAAGAGAAGTTCTGCAATGCTTGTGAGGATGCCCAAGTGTTAGAATATGTGATTCACTATCTGCATATGTGGTAATGATTCAAGTGCGGGATGGATTGGCCCCCATACCAGAGACTTCTATCATGAACTATCATATGTTGATAGAAAATCAGAGAGCCCTAAAACCCTAGAAGAGTGCCGACATGATAAGCCAAAAACCTTAGAATGGTCGGACGATGGAAATCATGTACATGCACCCGTTTCGAATCGTAGGTTATACGGTGAGATTCAACCGAGACCCATTTCCTGCAGGAGGAACCAGAAATTGTTGACCACCATGAGATTTCAGATAGTTGTTTAGCATTGGCGACAGACCTGACAGCTAAGAAGACCCATACTCGGAAGGATCTTATTTTGATGCAAGGACTCAAGATTTTGAGGAAAAGGTTATGCCCATACCGGAAGAGCACTAGTGAAGGAGCTATCTCGGAGAATATGAGAGGACACACACCGTCAACCGAAAGGACGGAGTACATGAGTTTTGTTGGAACCGTAACCATGCTTCTAAGGGTGGTAGCACCACATACCTTCTGTTGATGAATAGATTTTCAAGAAGACCCCCCCAACCAAACCTACTTTCTAGCCTATCTGGATCTTGAGGATGAGATTCATTTTAAGGGTGGTAGTTTGTAACATCCCAAAATTCTAATTTTTGGAATGTTATATTAAATAAACAATTATGATTGTTTGTTTGATTGTTGTGTGATTGATTGCGTCTAACTGAAACATTTTGAAAGTTGAATGAGAGGGAATAAAAGTACTTTCCCAAAACTTTCATCTTGTATTTTTTATCTCCCTAAATTCAAATTCATTTCATCACAAAACCCTAGAGTGAAGATAATATGACTTCTTCCATTTAAAGAAATGAAAAGGGGGTTGAGAAGATTTAAATTCCATTTGAGGATATTTCAAATCCGAAACTTTATGCCACTCAAGGATTTTCATGAGAGAAGATAATATGACTTCTTAAAAATATATGAAATAGAGTGGGGAATGATGAGGACCAGTTTGAAAATTTATCTGAATCACTTCTTTTTTTTCATTTCGAGTTTCAAGATCATTTCTATAAAATAAAGAGAGGGGATAAATTGACTTCCTCAAATATAAAAGAGTTGGGAAAATTATTAGAATATTATTTGGAGTTTATTCATTATTTATTTAATTGGCAAAAAGTGCAATTATTGCATTATAGAAATATTTTTAAAATTATTTGAGCAGGTATTAATGTTCACTATGATATATATTATCAATAGTGATTTTAGGATTTTTTTGGTATTTTCAGAAATTCATTTGAATTTATTTAGGGCCACTATTGTTCTTTGTAGAAAAACACACAGACTCTCACACGCGCGTGCGTGCATGCACTCAGGCCCAGTAGCGCCAACAAGCCTGGCCGGCCAAATTTGGCCCAAGCCCCAGATCCCACGCTGAAGGCCTTCCTGTCGTTCGACCGCCCCGCCTCTCGGCTCGCCTGCCTCCCGCCATCGCCACTGACTGGTGGGCCCGCACCATCGCCCTCAACCTCCCGCACCTCCCGCGCAAGATGAACTCGTGAGCGCGCCAGCCCGTACCCGCCGGCCGAAGCTCGTGTGGATATACCTTATCCGCGACAGCTGCGTCTCCTGACTATGCCTATAAAGGCCCCCGAACCCCCTCTATTCACTCCGCTGACTCGCTCAACCCCTCGCCGCACACATCTGCCACCGTCATCTCTTGGATCTCGCCAGCCGAACCAACTTCACTGGAGCATTCCCTCCCCCGTAAGCCGAACCGAGCCTCGTTTTCTTTGTCAATCGTATGAACGTGTCCATGCGCTTCTTTTTGACATCTCTTCATGTGCTAGGTCTTACCAGAGCCGCTGCCCCGACGACCCCGAGCCCCGTCGGAGCACCAGAGCCGCCGCCCCCGCCCGACTCGGCCACCTCCACCATGACCCCCTCGACATGCACGACCTCCGCGTCGCCGAAGACCGCCACAGGCCGACACCGTTGCCCACTGTGAGATGACCGCAGCCCCGTACTTTTAGTTTTTATTTGAACCAGTTAACCATGGGTTTAAATGACCATGCGGTTTTATTTTAATACGACGTCGGTTTTCTTTTAGTTTAGCCGTAGCCGCCGTTTTGCTTAAAGATTCGATCATTCATCATATAAGTCCTGCAGCGAACGGGTATGCACCGGTAGCATCGCGCCACGTGTCCAAGGACCTGGTCGCGTATAAAACTTTCACAGTCAAGTCCTTGAGTTTTCAGTTTAGCCCCTAAACTTCGAATGGTTGTATTTTTTTAACCGTAAGTCCAAATTAGATGAAACAAGTAGAAAATTCTTCATCATGATTAGATCTATCTAGTGATGTCATCTTTGCAAACTTTTTTCAGATTCAAATTTGAAATTAATACAGGTTTGAATTCAAACTTCAACTGGCCATATCTCCTAAACCATAGCTCCAATTAAGTTGATTATTTTTGCACTTTGTCACCGTAGCCAAATCCTATGACTTGGGCCAATCTCAGAATATTTTCACACAATTAGGATTTTTCCATGATAGTTTTGTTATTATGCCTTGTACACTTTAGTTCGCATCACATCTTTGAACCCTATGTCATATGTTGTTTTGCACATAGTATATTTTTTGTGATAGTTAAGTGTGTTGTGTTTTCATTTGTATTTTTAGAGTCTTTTCATGTTGCTTGTTATTTGGTTCTCTGAAATGATTTCTTATGTGAATGCAATATATGACTTTATAGATTTTCATCGGAGAGTGATGAATAGTTCTATTAAGTAAATTTCTGAGAGCGATATAATCTTCATCAACTATTACCAAGCAAGTTCACATTTGACCATTCTTTCAATTACCTATGTTTTATATATGCACTTAGTCCTTTGCGGTAGGATTGCATGATAGGAAATTTATGCCGGATGGCTATGCTTTTACATAGTAGTTCATTTGAGGTAGGCCTGAACTATACAACCTTTGTCACCATCGTGTAAGTTTATATTTGCCTCATTAAGGTAGACGTGGATTGGGAAGTGTTCATGGTGAGACATGAGTGACAAAGTAGTAATCAGGACCAAGACTTTTAAATGAATTACCTGGGTGGAAATTGGTTGGAATGGTGGCCAGGTACAATGGGAGCATGCATGGGAAATCCATGGTGGTCAACCACTAGTGGTCCGTCCGCTCAGGATCAAAGGGATCAACGTATTTTCATGTCTAGAAGCTTATGTGTGTAGCCACAAGCCAATATGGGCTCTGGCTTAGTTGAGTAGTTAGTGTGACCTCTTGCGGGATAGGCTAGCAGATGTAGATTATGGTAGGTGTACCGGCCTATCCGTGGGTTAAGGGGGAACACTTTTGAAAGACTATGTCTCGATCTTCTGATCATGGAGGTGGTCGAGTCTTGTGGGGAAAAGTGCGCAACCTATGCAGAGTGTCAACCTAATCGATTAGCCGTGTCCTGGATTATGGATAACTTGAGAATCTAGTAGTGGAAATGCTGGGAGATCTCATCACCCTTAATTAAATCAGTTGGGTTTAGATGAAAACTTGGTAATGGATTGAGTTGGGTTTGCGAACTCATCCTATGCTATTTTTTTGTAGTAGTAGAATAATATCTTTTATTCTAGGAAAAACTAGCTTTATGCAAAACTAAACTTAGAGCTTTCCACCAGCCAAATTACATGTACAAATTGGTTCATTATACTCATGATGTGACTTGCCAGTACATTCAATGTACTGACCTACATGGCTACAACGTCTTATGTTGCAGGAATTTCTACAACGAGTAAGAGTTATATTGTAGGGTTACGATCTACACTCAACTTGTTGTTGTCATTGATCGGACTCCACACCCGTTTGATTGTTTCCGCTGAGACTTATGAGGTATATATCGGTTTTATGTTATTTATACATGTGATTTCACTTTGATATATACATTGATGAACTGCGTGTGCCATCATACTGTTCCAGGGATAGCACAGATACACAGAGGCTTGACCGTCTGAGGTTGGGTCGCTACATGATATATCCCACGAGGATTAAGGTGCGATAGGTCGATGTTTGATGACCCACAAGTGTAGGGGATCTATCATAGCATTTTCGATGAGTAAGAGTGTCGAACCCAACGAGGAGAAGAAGGAAATGATAAGCAGTTTTCAGTAAGGTGTTCTCTGCAAGCACTGAAATTATCGGTAACATATAGTTTTGTGATAAGGTAATTTGTAACGAGTAGCAAGTAGTAAAAGTAAATAAGGTGCAGCAAGATGGCCCAATCCTTTTTGTAGGAAAGGACAAGCCTGGACAAACTCTGATATGAAGGAAAGCGCTCCCGAGGACACATGGGAATTATCGTTAAGCTAGTTTTCATCATGTTCATATGATTCACGTTTGGTACTTTGATAATTTGATATGTGGGTGGACCGGTGCTTGGGTACTGCCCTTACTTGGACAAGTTTCCCACTTATGATTAACCCCTATTGCAAGCATCCGCAACTACAACAAAAGTATTAAGGTAAACCTAACCATAACATGAAACATATGGATCCAAATCAGCCCCTTACGAAGCAACGCATAAACTAGGGTTTAAGCTTCTGTCACTCTAGCAACCCATCATCTACTTATTACTTCCCAATGCCTCCCTCTAGGACCAAACAATGGTGAAGTGTCATGTAGTCGACGTTCACATGACACCACTAGAGGGATGACAACATACATCTCATCAAAATATCGAACGAATACCAAATTCACATGACTACTTATAGCAAGACTTCTCCCATGTCCTCAGGAACAAACGTAACTACTCACAAAGCATATTCATGTTCATAATCAGAGGGGTATTAATATGCATAATGGATCTGAACATATGATCTTCCACCAAGTAAACCAACTAGCATCAACTACAAGGAGTAATCAACACTACTAGCAACCCACAGGTACCAATCTGAGGTTTGGATACAAAGATTGGATACAAGAGATGAACTAGGGTCTGAGATGAGATGGTGCTGGTGAAGATGTTGATGGAGATTGACCCCCTCCCGATGAGAGGATCGTTGGTGATGATTTCCCCCTCCCAGAGGGAAGTTTCCCCGGTAGAACAGCTCTGCGGGAGCCCTAGATTGGTTCCGCCAAGGTTCCACCTCGTGTGTTGGAAATATGCCCTAGAGGCAATAACAAAATGGTTATGATTATATTTCCTTGTTCATGACAATTGTCTATTGTTCATGCTATAATTGTGTTATCCGAAAATCATAATACATGTGTGAATACATAGACCACAACATGTCCCTAGTGAGCCTCTAGTTGACTAGCTCATTGATCAATAGATGGTTACGGTTTCCTGACCATGGACATTGGATGTTATGATCACATCATTAGGAGAATGATGTGATGGACAAGACCCAATCCTAAGCATAGCACAAGATCATGTAGTTCGTCTGCTAAAGCTTTTCTAATGTCAAGTATCATTTCCTTAGACCATGAGATTGTGCAACTCCCGGATACCGTAGGGATGCTTTGGGTGTGCCAAACATCACAACGTAACTGGGTGGCTATAAAGGTGCACTATGGGTATCTCCGAAAGTGTCTGTTGGGTGGGCACGAATCGAGACTGGGATTTGTCACTCCGTATGACGGAGAGGTATCTCTGGGCCCACTTGGTAATGCATCATCATAATGACCTCAATGTGTCTAAGAAGTTAGTCACGGGATCATGCATTGCGGAACGAGTAAAGTGACTTGCCGGTAACGAGATTGAATGAGGTATTGGGATACCGACGATCGAATCTCAGGCAAGTAACCTACCGATTGACAAAGGGAATTGTATACGGGATTGATTGAATCCTCGACATCGTGGTTCATCCAATGAGATCATCTGGAACGTGCGGGAGCCAAGATGGGTATCCAGATCCCGTTGTTGGTTATTGGCCGGAGAGATGTCTCGGTCATGTCTGCATGGTTCCCAAACCCGTAGGGTCTACACACTTAAGGTTCGGTGACGCTAGAGTTGTTATGGGAATTAGTATGCGGTTTCCGAAAGTCCCGGATGACTTCCCAGACGTCACGAGGAGTTCTGGAATGGTCCGAATATAAATATTTATATATGGGAAGTCCTTATTCGGTCACCGGAAGTGTTCGGGGGTTTATCGGTATTGTACCGGGACCACCGAAAGGGTTCGGGGGTCCACCGGGAGGGTCCACCTGCCCTGGAGGGCCCTATGGGCAGAATATGGAGGGGAACCAGCCCCTAGGTGGGCTGGGCGCCATCCCCCTAGGGCCCATGCGCCTAGGGTTTAGGGGAAACCCTAAAGGGGGGCGCCCCCTTGGCTTGGGGGGCAAGCCACCTCCCCTTGGCCGCCTGTAACATCCCAAATTCTCAATTTGGAATGTTATACATTAGATCATCAATGCATATCATATTTTATTTGCTTTTGGTTTTGATCCTAGAAATTCCCCGCAACTCAAGGACCCACGGAGAGAGTTGGGGATTTCGTTATTTTCATATTTGAGTTTTCTCAAATTTTGAGAATAGGATCATTTGATTTTATTTATATTATCATCAATTATTTCTGTTACAAAAATATGAGAGAAGGAATAAAATGACTTTCCCAAAATAAAGAAATATTGAGGATTTAATAAAAAATCAAATAAGATTTTATTTCGGAGTTTTTCGTTATTTTATTTGAATTTAGGAAAAATGTGCGTTTTTCAAAATTGCACTTAGACCCCAAATAAATGGTCACCTTGTGCGGCTTGATTTTAGAAGCCCGGGAAAATTTATTTCGGGATTTTTGGAGTCCATTTAGTATTTCTTTTTATTTTTCTTCCGCGCGTAATTATTTATATAAAAAAATGAACCGACCAAGGGGCCGTGTCCGACCCGGACTCCCGCCCCGCTAGGCTTTATAAGCCGGGGGAGGGAGCCCAGCCAGCCAGCCAGCCTGCCCGCGCCCCCGAACCCTAGCCACCGCCGCTGCCGACTCGCCGCCCGAGGTCGCCTCGATTTCCATGCCAGTTTTTTTTATTTTTTTCCGAAAAACCGTCAGTTTTTCGTCGGTTTTTAAGATTCGTTTTTTAATAGATCGGTTTTTCCGATTTATTTAATTAGCGAGTGTTCGTCCGTTCGTTCGTTCTAACGAACGTTTGTCGTTTTTCTTTTTCTCGGATTTAAATCCGTGATTTTTCTGATCGCGATTCCTGATCCGATTTTCGTTTTAGTATAACTTTTCGCTCGTTTATCGGAATCGGGCGATTCAAGCGCCTGGAGTTTCGTCTTGAAACCCTCTATCCGTTTAACCAACTTAAACCAGTTTTATTAATGTAAAAATTGCCTTAGATCCAGATTAGTAGAACGAAGTTGTTTTCCTTCGCCGTTTGACTTTCGTTACTTCGTTCGATTTGATTCTTTTGCAAACCGGAGTTCTTAAGTTGAACCTTCTGGTTAGATCTCTTATTTGACTTTTATCCGTGCATTAGATGAGTACTTATTGTATGCTTGTTTGTTTGTCTGCATAGAATACCCAGAGTGCGCCGCCTGTTACTTCGAATCGCTAGGTTTCGCGGATCATCAGCAAGGCAAGTAACACTTTGATCATACCTTTTCTACTACCCAGTTTTATTGCATTAGATCAATCCTCAAACATTGCATGATTAGGATCTAATTAAATTGTGGGATGGGAAGTAGTTGATGTAGTACCTATTACCTGTTTACTATCAAACCTTTGGGAGTTACTTCTACGTTTGCTTATTGCCATGCTATGCTAGTAGACGTGGATGGGGTGAGTGATATCCATGACATATGTGAGTATTGTTAATTAATGGTTTATCTAAGGTGGCAACATAAACACACATCTGGGTGGATTGAGGCACCTGGGTAATCCAGGACTTGCCTGTTTTCTTTTGGATCGCCACCCAGGCTCAAAGGGATCATGAGATTATTCATGCTAGAAACTTCCATGTGCAGCCACAAGCTATTATGGGCTCTAGCATAGTTGACTAAGTCGTGCGAACTCTTACAGTGGTAGACTAGCAGATGTAGGGGATGTAGGTGGTACGGTCTACCTGATCGTAAGGTGCTAGCACTTCTGAAAGACTATGTCTCGGTCATCAGTCTTCTCAAACACCGTGTAGTGCGAGAAACCAAACGGAGGCGATCGAGTCTTGTGGGGAAAAGTGCGCAAACCTCTGCAGAGTGTATTAAACTAATCATGGTTAGCCGAGTCCCCGGTTATGGACATCTTGAGTATCTAGTACCTGGATTATCATGTGAATCTCAACATGTTACTCTAAATTAATTTTGTTGGGTTTTGTTAATGATGATGCTTAATTGGGATTGAGAATGCTGTCAACCATTCTCAATGTTTAACAACTACCATGATAGTTAAATAAATTTATTCCTTTGCAGTAGGGAAAAATTGGCTTTACGCAAAACTGTAACCATAGAGCTTTCCACCAGCCAAATATGCATATAGTATAGCTGTTTCATTCCATTACTCTCTATGTGTTACCTTGCCAGCATATTGCATGTGCTGACCCGTTTCGGGCTGCAACGTTAATGTTGTAGACTTTTTAGACGACGATTATGGAGTTTTTAGGTCGTGGTTCTATACTCAGTGATGCCGTTGGAGTGATGGACTCACTTATCTTCCAAGCCTTCTGCTGTTACCGTTATTAGATGGCCTTAAGCCATATTTTATTGTAATAAGTTCTCTATTGAGACACTCGATGTAATAAGTGTGTGATTGCTACTCTGTTATAACTCCTCTGAGTACTATGTGGTGTCAGCATTATTGATCCAGGGATGACACCTGAGCGCAGAGATCAGACTGTTTGAGGTCTGGTCGCTACAGAGATGGTATCAGAGCACACGCTAACTGTAGGACACGACCACTAAGCTAAAGACCTAGATCACTATTCCCTCTCTTCTCTTCTGACTCCTCATCTTTTCTACTCTTTTAGGATGGCGGATGCAAGGAACAAGTTCACACAACCGGATGAAGATACACCCTTTGGACGTCACTAGAAGGAAGTCACTAGATACCTGAACATAGGAGTACCAAGCTTCACCGGAACCTACAATGCCACTTTACCTGAAGAAGAGCGATGTATGATTCAAGTTCAAGTTCCAGGAAGGACGTTCATGCCAGTCACTAAGCCCATAGAGTTTTCTTTTGATGCACTAACTTGGAATCTAGGGAAGAGCATGGCAGCTCACATCGCCATGGGACGCATTGGAGAAGTCTACCGCAATGATCTCAAGGATACTATCTACCAGATTTGTGGACGCCGAGATGAGCACTGGGAGATGATCAGCACCAGAAAGGATAGATCAATTGCAGCTTTTATCCAGGAGTTAAACCAGCACATTCGACGACAGGAGAACCAGATGTGCGCCGACATGATAGATCTTAAGAAGGCTAAGACAAGAATCAAGGAGCTGGAGGAAGAACTCAAGGCTACATGTGAAGATTATGAAGAGGAAATTGAAGTATTGGTGGATAAGAATGCCGACCTAACTATGAAGCTAGCAATATTTATGGGTGGCCCTACACCAGTAGATGAAGACGAAGAACCCAAGGAGATTAGCCCGGAAGACTACATCATCATCGACGACACCGACTCGGATCCAGACGATAGCGATGATGACTATATTGATGAAGCTGGAGCAGATATCATGGAGTCTGCAACCGAAGAATATTTCTAGTAGACCACCTCATAAGTAGTAGTAGTCCACCATGTAAATATAGTAGTCCGAGCACTTTTGCGATAGTTAGATCGATTGTATGCCTTGTTTGATTGAATGAAGTGAATTGTTTGATTTTGCCTCATGTGCATATGGGTAGTGTTTTCTCTTTAGACCCCCTCTATTCTTACATCTCATCTTTTCTAAACCCTCAGATGCCTCCGAGACGTGACCCCGGATTTACCTTTCCACCGGAGCTCACCCAGTTGGTCCAGCATCAGAATACATTGATGCAGTTGGTAGTCCAGAATCAGAACCAGGGGAACAACAACAACAACCCACCACCACCACCACCACCACCTGTTGATCACTTAGCCCGTTTTCTTAGGCTGAATCCGTGGGTGTTTTCCAGTAGCACCTAGCCGATAGTAGCAGATGATTGGCTCCGCAAGACAGCTAGAGAGTTGACCACAACAGGATGCACAGATGCGGAGAAGGTGAAGTTTTCTGCACATCAGCTTGAAGGACCCGCAGCATCATGGTGGGAAAATTTCACAGCCACTTTCCCTGTCGACACTGTCACATAGGACCAGTTTCAGCAGGCTTTTCGCACTGCCCATGTTTCAGCAGGAGCTATGGCCATGAAGAAGCGTGAGTTTCGCAACTTGCGCCAAGGAGGACGGACAGTTGGCCAGTATGTGGAGGACTTTAGCAAGTTAGCACGTTATGCCCCAGATGACGTTGCTACGGATGCAGCTAAGCAGGAGAAGTTTCTGGAAGGACTGAACGATGAGTTGAGCATGCAGTTGATGGTAGCAACCTTCAACAACTACCAGGAGTTGGTAGATCGTGCTCTTATGATTGAAGGGAAGCAGCAGCAAATTGAAAATCGCAAGAGGAAGTATGGACAAGGGAAGTACAATTCAGGAGCTCGGCAGAAGCCATGTTTTACCCCTAGACCAGGAGGACATTTTCAGCATACCCATGGAGGAGGTAGCTCGCACAATCACAATGGCCCCAGGAATGGTAATGGGAATGGAGGAAGCAATGGCCAGAATCGCACCAACCCATCAATCCCAGCCAAGAAGGACCTGAGCCAAGTCACTTGCTTTAAGTGTTCGAAGACAGGACATTATGCAAATGAATGTCCTGAATTACAAAATGGAAATAGCAATGGAAGCTCTGGGAAGAAGCCGAACCCTTTCAACAGGGGACAGGTGAACCACGTAAACATGGAGGAGGTTGAAGAGCAGCCAGATGCCGTCATCGGTAAGTTTTTGGTTAAGTCATTTACTGCACTCGTTCTTTTTGATACTAGTGCATCGCATTCATACATATCAAGGGGATTTGTGGATAAGTATAACCTGTCAACCCAAGCCCTTAGGTCACCCATGTTAGTAACCTCGCCTGGAGCAGAATATATGGCTAGTCGATGGTGTGATCGGTTACCATTAAGGATTGGTAACTATGTTTTTCCCTCGGACCTAATAGTATTGGAATCCCAAGGATTGGATGTGATATTAGGCATGGATTGGATATCAAAGTATGAAGGGAATATTGAATGCGCTAGTAAGTCAATTTTGCTTACCACACCGGAAGGAAGAAGGATCAAGTATGTATCCCGGCATGTGCCGAAGAGGACTCAAGTAAATTTTTTAACAGGAGTTGTGCAGGAGGAAGTACTAGTAGTGAAGGATTTCCCTGATGTATTTCCAGAAGAGTTGCCCGGCATGCCACCGGATAGAGATATTGAATTTTTGATTGAGCTATTGCCAGGCACAGGGCCAATATCAAAGAGACCATACAGGATGCCTGCAAAGGATTTGGTGGAAATTAAGAAGCAAATTAAAGAGTTACTGGATAAAGGTTATATTCACCCAAGTTCTTCGCCTTGGGGATCGCCAGTACTTCTAGTGGAGAAAAAGGATGGATCATTAAGGATGGTTGTCGATTATCGAGGATTGAATGAGGTAACAATCAAGAACAAGTACCCACTACCGATGATTAATGATCTGTTTGATCGATTGCAAGGAGCTAAGGTATTTTCCAAGATCGATCTGCGATCAGGATACCACCAGTTGAAGATTCGGGAACAGGATATTCCTAAGACAGCTTTTACCACCAGGTATGGGCTGTATGAGTATACCGTTATGTCATTTGGTCTGACTAACGCTCTGGCATATTTTATGAACATGATGAACAAAGTGTTTATGGAGTTTTTGGATAAGTTCGTCGTAGTGTTCATTGATGATATCCTGGTTTACTCAAAGAATGAAGAGGAACATAAGGAACATTTGCGTTTGGTTCTTGGAAAGCTTAGAGAACATCAATTATATGCCAAGTTTAGCAAATGTGAATTTTGGTTGAAGGAAGTAGGATTCCTCGGACACGTTATATCTGGAGAAGGTATAGCAGTTGATGTTGGGGAACGTAGTAATTTCAAAAAATTTCCTACGCACACGCAAGATCATGTGATGCATAGCAACGAGGGGAGAGTATTGTCTACGTACCCAACGCAGACCGACTGCGGAAGCGATGACACGACGTAGAGGAAGTAGTCGTACGTCTTCTCGATCCAACCGATCAAGCACCGAAACTACGGCACCTCCGAGTTCGAGCACACGTTCAGCTCGATGACGATCCCCGGACTCCGATCCAGCAAAGTGTCGGGGAAGAGTTTCGTCAGCACGACGGCATGGTGACGATCTTGATGAACTATAGCAGCAGGGCTTCACCTAAACTCCGCTACAGTATTATCGAGGAATATGGTGGCAGGGGGCACCGCACACGGCTAAGGAATAGATCACGTGGATCAACTTGTGTCAACTTGTGTGTTTTGGGGTGCCTCTACCTCAGTATATAAAGGAGCCAAGGGGGGAGAGGGGCGCCGGCCAGGGAGGAGGGCGCAGGAGGAGTCCTACTCCTACCGGGAGTAGGACTCCCCCCCCAATCCTATTCCAACTAGGATTCCCAAGGGGGAAAGAGGGAGAGGGGTGGCCGGCCACCTCTCCTAGTCCTAATAGGACTAGGGGAAGGGGGGAGGCGCGCAGCCCCCTTGGGCTGCCCCTTTCTCCTTTCCACTAAGGCCCATGATGGCCCATATGGTTCCGGTAACCCTCTCGGTATTCCGGTAAAATCCCGATTTCACCCGGAACACTTCCGATATCCAAATATAGGCTTCCAATATATCAATCTTTACGTCTCGACCATTTCGAGACTCCTCGTCATGTCCGTGATCACATCCGGGACTCCGAACAACCTTCGGTACATCAAAATGCATAAACTCATAATATAACTGTCATCGTAACCTTAAGCGTGCAGACCCTACGGGTTCGAGAACAATGTAGACATGACCGAGACACGTCTCCGGTCAATAACCAATAGCGGGACCTGGATGCCCATATTGGCTCCTACATATTCTACGAAGATCTTTATCGGTCAGACCACATAACAACATACGTTGTTCCCTTTGTCATCGGTATGTTACTTGCCCGAGATTCGATCGTCGGTATCCAATACCTAGTTCAATCTCGTTACCGGCAAGTCTCTTTACTCGTTCCGTAATACCTCATCTCACAACTAACATATTAGTTGTAATGCTTGCAAGGCTTATGTGATGTGTATTACCGAGAGGGCCCAGAGATACCTCTCCGACAATCGGAGTGACAAATCCTAATCTCGAAATACGCCAACCCAACATCGACCATTGGAGACACCTGTAGTACTCCTTTATAATCACCCAGTTACGTTGTGACATTTGGTAGTACCCAAAGTGTTCCTCCGGTAAACGGGAGTTGCATAATCTCATAGTCATAGGAACATGTATAAGTCATGAAGAAAGCAATAGCAACATACTAAACGATCGGGTGCTAAGCTAATGGAATGGGTCATGTCAATCAGATCATTCTACTAATGATGTGACCTCGTTAATCAAATAACAACTCATTGTTCATGGTTAGGAAACATAACCATCTTTGATTAACGAGCTAGTCAAGTAGAGGCATACTAGTGACACTCTGTTTGTCTATGTATTCACACATGTATTATGTTTCCGGTAAATACAATTCTAGCATGAATAATAAACATTTATCATGATTATAAGGAAATAAATAATAACTTTATTATTGCCTCTAGGGCACATTTCCTTCAGTCTCCCACTTGCACTAGAGTCAATAATCTAGATTACACTGTAATGAATCTAACACCCATGGAGCTTTGGTGCTGATCATGTTTTGCTCGTGGAAGAGGCTTAGTCAACGGGTCTGCAACATTCAGATCCGTATGTATCTTGCAAATCTCTATGTCTCCCACCTGGACTAGATCCCGGATGGAGTTGAAGCGTCTCTTGATGTGTTTGGTCCTTTTGTGAAATCTGGATTCCTTTGCCAAGGCAATTGCACCAGTATTGTCACAAAAGATTTTCATTGGACCCGATGCACTAGGTATGACACCTAGATCGGATATGAACTCCTTCATCCAGACTCCTTCATTTGCTGCTTCCGAAGCAGCTATGTATTCCGCTTCACATGTAGATCCCGCTACGACGCTTTGTTTAGAACTGCACCAACTGACAGCTCCACCGTTTAATGTAAACACGTATCCGGTTTGCGATTTTAGAATCGTCCGGATCAGTGTCAAAGCTTGCATCAACGTAACCTTTTACGATGAGCTCTTTGTCACCTCCATATACGAGAAACATATCCTTAGTCCTTTTCAGGTATTTCAGGATGTTCTTGACCGCTGTCCAGTGATCCACTCCTGGATTACTTTGGTACCTCCCTGCTAAACTTATAGCAAGGCACACATCAGGTCTGGTACACAGCATTGCATACATGATAGAGCCTATGGCTGATGCATAGGGAACATCTTTCATATTCTCTCTATCTTCTGCAGTGGTCGGGCATTGAGTCTTACTCAATTTCACACCTTGTAATACAGGCAAGAATCCTTTCTTTGCTTGATCCATTTTGAATTTCTTCAAAATCTTGTCAAGGTATGTGCTTTGTGAAAGTCCAATTAAGTGTCTTGATCTATCTCTATAGATCTTAATGCCTAATATGTAAGCAGCTTCACCGAGGTCTTTCATTGAAAAACTTTTATTCAAGTATCCCTTTATGCTATCCAGAAATTCTATATCATTTCCAATGAGTAATATGTCATCCACATATAATATCAGAAATGCTACAGAGCTCCCACTCACTTTCTTGTAAATACAGGCTTCTCCGAAAGTCTGTATAAAACCAAATGCTTTGATCACACTATCAAAACGTTTATTCCAACTCCGAGAGGCTTGCACCAGTCCATAAATGGATCGCTGGAGCTTGCACACTTTGTTAGCTTCCTTTGGATCGACAAAACCTTCTGGTTGCATCATATACAACTCTTCTTCCAGAAATCCATTCAGGAATGCAGTTTTGACATCCATCTGCCAAATTTCATAATCATAAAATGCGGCAATTGCTAACTGTTGGGTTTCGTAGTAATTTCAAAAAATTTCCTACGCGCACACAGGATCATGTGATGCATAGCAACGAGAGGAGAGTGTTGTCTACGTACCCAACGCAGACCGACTGCGGAAGCAATGACACGACGTAGAGGAAGTAGTCGTACGTCTTCACGATCCAACCGATCAAGCACCGAAACTACGGCACCTCCGAGTTCGAGCACACGTTCAGCTCGATGACGATCCCCGGACTCCGATCCAGCAAAGTGTCGGGGAAGAGTTTCGTCAGCACGACGGCGTGGTGACGATCTTGATGAACTACAGCAGCAGGGCTTCGCCTAAACTCCGCTACAGTATTATCGAGGAATATGGTGGCAGGGGGCACCGCACACGGCTAAGGAATCGATCACGTGGATCAACTTGTGTCAACTTGTGTGTTTAGAGGTGCCCCTGCCTCCGTATATAAAGGAGCCAAGGGGGGAGGAGGCGCCGGCCAGGAGGAGGTGGCGCAGGAGGAGTCCTACTCCTACCGGGAGTAGGACTCCCGCCCAATCCTATTCCAACTAGGATTCCCAAGGGGGAAAGAGGGAGAGGGGTGGCCGGCCACCTCTCCTAGTCCTACTAGGACTAGGGGAAGGGGGGAGGCGCACAGCCCCCTTGGGCTGCCCCTTTCTCCTTTCCACTAAGGCCCATGATGGCCCATATGGCTCCCGGGGGGTTCCGGTAACCTCCCGGTAACCCGGTAAAATCCCGATTTCACCCGGAACACTTCCGATGTCCAAACATAGACTTCCAATATATCAATCTTTATGTCTCGACCATTTCGAGACTCCTCGTCATGTCCGTGATCACATCCGGGACTCCGAACAACCTTCGGTACATCAAAATGCATAAACTCATAATATAACTGTCATCGTAACCTTAAGCGTGCGGACCCTACGGGTTCGAGAACAATGTAGACATGACCGAGACACGTCTACGGTCAATAACCAATAGCGGGACCTGGATGCCCATATTGGCTCCTACATATTCTACGAAGATCTTTATCGGTCAGACCGCATAACAACATACGTTGTTCCCTTTGTCATCGGTATGTTACTTGCCCGAGATTCGATCGTCGGTATCCAATACCTAGTTCAATCTCGTTACCGGCAAGTCTCTTTACTCGTTCCGTAATACATCATCTCACAACTAACATATTAGTTGTAATGCTTGCAAGGCTTATGTGATGTGTATTACCGAGAGGGCCCAGAGATACCTCTCCGACAATCGGAGTGACAAATCCTAATCTCGAAATACGCCAACCCAACATCGACCATTGGAGACACCTGTAGTACTCCTTTATAATCACCCAGTTACATTGTGACGTTTGGTAGTACCCAAAGTGTTCCTCCGGTAAACGGGAGTTGCATAATCTCATAGTCATAGGAACATGTATAAGTCATGAAGAAAGCAATAGCAACATACTAAATGATCGGGTGCTAAGCTAATGGAATGGGTCATGTCAATCAGATCATTCTACTAATGATGTGACCTCGTTAATCAAATAACAACTCATTGTTCATGGTTAGGAAACATAACCATCTTTGATTAACGAGCTAGTCAAGTAGAGGCATACTAGTGACACTCTGTTTGTCTATGTATTCACACATGTATTATGTTTCCGGTAAATACAATTCTAGCATGAATAATAAACATTTATCATGATTATAAGGAAATAAATAATAACTTTGTTATTGCCTCTAGGGCATATTTCCTTCAGTCTCCCACTTGCACTAGAGTCAATAATCTAGATTACACTGTAATGATTCTAACACCCATGGAGCCTTGGTGCTGATCATGTTTTGCTCGTGGAAGAGGCTTAGTCAACGGGTCTGCAACATTCAGATCCGTATGTATCTTGCAAATCTCTATGTCTCCCGCCTGGACTAGATCCCAGATGGAGTTGAAGCGTCTCTTGATGTGTTTGGTCCTTTTGTGAAATCTGGATTCCTTTGCCAAGGCAATTGCACCAGTATTGTCACAAAAGATTTTCATTGGACCCGATGCACTAGGTATGACACCTAGATCGGATATGAACTCCATCCAGACTCCTTCATTTGCTGCTTCCAAAGCAGCTATGTATTCCGCTTCACATGTAGATCCCGCTACGACGCTTTGTTTAGAACTGCACCAACTGACAGCTCCACCGTTTAATGTAAACACGTATCCGGTTTGCGATTTAGAATCGTTCGGATCAGTGTCAAAGCTTGCATCAACGTAACCTTTTACGATGAGCTCTTTGTCACCTCCATATATGAGAAACATATCCTTAGTCCTTTTCAGGTATTTCAGGATGTTCTTGACCGCTGTCCAGTGATCCACTCCTGGATTACTTTGGTACCTCCCTGCTAAACTTATAGCAAGGCATACATCAGGTCTGGTACACAGCATTGCATACATGATATATCCTATGGCTGATGCATAGGGAACATCTTTCATATTCTCTCTATCTTCTGCAGTGGTCGGGCATTGAGTCTTACTCAATTTCACACCTTGTAACACAGGCAAGAACCCTTTCTTCGCTTGATCCATTTTGAACTTCTTCAAAATTTTGTCAAGGTATGTGCTTTGTGAAAGTCCAATTAAGCGTTTTGATCTATCTCTATAGATCTTAATGCCTAATATGTAAGCAGCTTCACCGAGGTCTTTCATTGAAAAACTTTTATTCAAGTATCCCTTTATGCTATCCAGAAATTCTATATCATTTCCAATCAGTAATATGTCATCCACATATAATATCAGAAATGCTACAGAGCTCCCACTCACTTTCTTGTAAATACAGGCTTCTCTGAAAGTCTGTATAAAACCAAATGCTTTGATCACACTATCAAAACGTTTATTCCAACTCCGAGAGGCTTGCACCAGTCCATAAATGGATCGCTGGAGCTTGCACACTTTGTTAGCTCCCTTTGGATCGACAAAACCTTCCGGTTGCATCATATACAACTCTTCTTCCAGAAATCCATTCAGGAATGCAGTTTTGACATCCATCTGCCAAATTTCATAATCATAAAATGCGGCAATCGCTAACATGATTCGGACGGACTTAAGCATCGCTACAGGTGAGAAGGTCTCATCGTAGTCAATCCCTTGAACTTGCCGAAAACCTTTTGCGACAAGTCGAGCTTTGTAGACAGTAACATTACCATCAGCGTCAGTCTTCTTCTTAAAGATCCATTTATTCTCAATTGCTTGCCGATCATCGGGCAAGTCAACCAAAGTCCATACTTTGTTCTCATACATGGATCCTATCTCAGATTTCATGGCTTCAAGCCACTTTGCGGAATCTGGGCTCACCGTCGCTTCTTCATAGTTCGTAGGTTCATCATGATCTAGTAGCATGACTTCCAGAACAGGATTACCGTACCACTCTGGCGTGGATCTTACTCTGGTTGATCTACGAGGTTCAGTAGTATCTTGATCTGAAGTTTCATGATCATTATCATTGGCTTCCTCACTAACTGGTGTAGGTGTCACTGAAACAATTTTCTGTGATGAACTACTTTCCAGTAAGGGAGCAGGTACAGTTACCTCGTCAAGTTCTACTTTCCTCCCACTCACTTCTTTCGAGAGAAACTCCTTTTCTAGAAATGATCCATTCTTAGCAACGAATGTCTTGCCTTCGGATCTGTGATAGAAGGTGTACCCAACAGTTTCCTTTGGGTATCCTATGAAGACACATTTCTCCGATTTGGGTTCGAGCTTATCAGGTTGAAGTTTTTTCACATAAGCATCGCAGCCCCAAACTTTAAGAAACGACAACTTTGGTTTCTTGTCAAACCACAGTTCATAAGGCGTCGTCTCAACGGATTTTGATGGTGCCCTATTTAACGTGAATGCGGCCGTCTCTATAGCATAACCCCAAAACGATAGCGGTAAATCGGTAAGAGACATCATAGATCGCACCATATCTAGTAAAGTACGATTACGACGTTCGGACACACCATTACGCTGTGGTGTTCCGGGTGGCGTGAGTTGCGAAACTATTCCACAGTTTTTCAAATGTACACCAAACTCGTAACTCAAATATTCTCCTCCACGATCAGATCGTAGAAACTTTATTTTCTTGTTACGATGATTTTCAACTTCACTCTGAAATTCTTTGAACTTTTCAAATGTTTCAGACTTATGTTTCATTAAGTAGACATACCCATATCTGCTTAAATCATCTGTGAAGGTGAGAAAATAACGATATCCGCCACGAGCCTCAATATTCATTGGACCACATACATCGGTATGTATGATTTCCAACAAATCTGTTGCTCTCTCCATAGAACCGGAGAACGGTGTTTTAGTCATCTTGCCCATGAGGCACGGTTCGCAAGTACCAAGTGATTCATAATCAAGTGGTTCTAAAAGTCCATCAGCATGGAGTTTCTTCATGCGCTTTATACCGATATGACCTAAACGACAGTGCCACAAATAAGTTGCACTTTCATTATCAACTCTGCATCTTTTGGTTTCAACATTATGAATATGTGTATTACTACTATCGAGATTCAATAAGAATAGACCACTCTTCAAGGGTGCATGACCATAAAAGATATTACTCATATAAATAGAACAACCATTATTCTCTGATTTAAATGAATAACCATCTCGCATTAAACAAGATCCAGATATAATGTTCATGCTCAACGCTGGCACCAAATAACAATTATTTAGGTCTAATATTAATCCCGAAGGTAGATGTAGAGGTAGCGTGCCGACCGCGATCACATCGACTTTGGAACCGTTTCCCACGCGCATCGTCACCTCGTCCTTTGCCAGTGCCCGCTTATTCTGTAGTCCCTGTTTCGAGTTGCAAATATTAGCAACAGAACCAGTATCAAATACCCAGGTGCTACTGCGAGCATTGGTAAGGTACACATCAATAACATGTATATCACATATACCTTTGTTCACCTTGCCATCCTTCTTATCCGCCAAATACTTGGGGCAGTTCCGCTTCCAGTGACCAGTCTGCTTGCAGTAGAAGCACTCAGTTTTAGGCTTAGGTCTAGACTTGGGTTTCTTGTCTTGAGCAGCAACTTGCTTGCCGTTCTTTTTGAAGTTCCCCTTTTTCTTCCCTTTGCCCTTTTTCTTGAAACTAGTGGTCTTGTTAACCATCAACACTTGATGCTCCTTCTTGATTTCTACCTCCGCAGCTTTTAGCATTGCGAAGAGCTCGGGAATAGTCTTGTTCATCCCTTGCATATTATAGTTCATCACGAAGCTCTTGTAGCTTGGTGGCAGTGATTGGAGAATTCTGTCAATGACGCAATCATCTGGAAGATTAACTCCCAATTGAATCAAGTGATTATTATACCCAGACATTTTGAGTATATGCTCACTGACAGAACTGTTCTCTTCCATCTTGCAGCTATAGAACTTATTGGAGACTTCATATCTCTCAATCCGGGCATTTGCTTGAAATATTAACTTCAACTCCTGGAACATCTCATATGCTCCATGACGTTCAAAAACGTCGTTGAAGTCCCGATTCTAAGCCGTAAAGCATGGCACACTGAACTATCGAGTAGTCATCAGCTTTGCTCTGCCAGACGTTCATAACATCTGGCGTTGCTCCAGCAGCAGGCCTGGCACCCAGCGGTGCTTCCAGGACGTAATTCTTCTGTGCAGCAATGAGGATAATCCTCAAGTTACGGACCCAGTCCGTGTAATTGCTACCATCATCTTTCAACTTTGCTTTCTCAAGGAACGCATTAAAATTCAACGGAACAACAGCACGAGCCATCTATCTACAATCAACATAAACAAGCAAGATACTATCAGGTACTAAGTTCATGATAAATTTAAGTTCAATTAATCATATTACTTAAGAACTCCCACTTAGATAGACATCCCTCTAATCTTCTAAGTGATTACGTGATCCAAATCAACTAAACCATGACCGATCATCACGTAAGATGGAGTAGTTTTCAATGGTGAACATCTTTTATGTTGATCATATCTACTATATGATTCACGCTCGACCTTTCGGTCTCCGTGTTCCGAGGCCATATCTGCATATGCTAGGCTCGTCAAGTTTAACCTGAGTATTCTGCGTGTGCAAAAACTGGCTTGCACCCGTTGTAGATGGACGTAGAGCTTATCACACCCGATCATCACGTGGTGTCTGGGCACGACAAACTTTGGCAACGGTGCATACTCAGGGAGAACACTTCTTGATAATTTAGTGAGAGATCATCTTATAATGCTACCGTCAATCAAAGCAAGATAAGATGCATAAAAAGATAAACATCACATGCAATCAATATAAGTGATATGATATGGCCATCATCATCTTGTGCTTGTGATCTCCATCTCCGAAGCACCGTCATGATCACCATCGTCACCGGCGCGACACCTTGATCTCAATCGTAGCATCGTTGTCGTCTCGCCAATCTTATGCTTCCACGACTATCACTACCGTTTAGTAATAAAGTAAAGCATTACATCGCGATTGCATTGCATACAATAAAGCGACAACCATATGGCTCCTGCCAGTTGCCGATAACTTGGTTACAAAACATGATCATCTCATACAATAAAATTCAGCATCATGCCTTGACCATATCACATCACAACATGCCCTGCAAAAACAAGTTAGACGTCCTCTACTTTGTTGTTGCATGTTTTACGTGGCTGCTATGGGCTTAAGTAAGAACCAATCTCACCTACGCATCAAAACCACAACGATAGTTTGTCAAATAGACTCCGTTTTAACCTTCGCAAGGACCGGGCGTAGCCATACTTGGTTCAACTAAAGTTGGAGAGACAGTCGCCCGCAAGCCATCTCTGTGCAAAGCACGTCGAGGGAACCGGTCTCGCGTAAGCGTACGCGTAAGGTTGGTCTGGGTCGTCTCGTCCAACAATACCGCCGAACCAAAGTATGACATGCTGGTAGGCAGTATGACTTGTATCGTCCACAACTCACTTGTGTTCTACTCGTGCATATAACATCAACATCAATAACCTAGGCTCTGATACCACTGTTGGGGAACGTAGTAATTTCAAAAAATTTCCTACGCACACGCAAGATCATGTGATGCATAGCAACGAGGGGAGAGTATTGTCTACGTACCCAACGCAGACCGACTGCGGAAGCAATGACACGACGTAGAGGAAGTAGTCGTACGTCTTCTCGATCCAACCGATCAAGCACCGAAACTACGGCACCTCCGAGTTCGAGCACACGTTCAGCTCGATGACGATCCCCAGACTCCGATCCAGCAAAGTGTCGGGGAAGAGTTTCATCAGCACGACGGCGTGGTGACGATCTTGATGAACTACAGCAGCAGGGCTTCACCTAAACTCCGCTACAGTATTATCAAGGAATATGGTGGCAGGGGGCACCGCACACGGCTAAGGAATAGATCACGTGGATCAACTTGTGTCAACTTGTGTGTTTTGGGGTGCCTCTACCTCAGTATATAAAGGAGCCAAGGGGGGAGAGGGGCGCCGGCCAGGGAGGAGGGCGCAGGAGGAGTCCTACTCCTACCGGGAGTAGGACTCCCCCCCCCAATCCTATTCCAACTAGGATTCCCAGGGGGGAAAGAGGGAGAGGGGTGGCCGGCCACCTCTCCTAGTTCTAATAGGACTAGGGGAAGGGGGAGGCGCGCAGCCCCCTTGGGCTGCCCCTTTCTCCTTTCCACTAAGGCCCATGATGGCCCATATGGTTCCGGTAACCCTCTCGGTATTCCGGTAAAATCCCGATTTCACCCGGAACACTTCCGATATCCAAATATAGGCTTCCAATATATCAATCTTTACGTCTCGACCATTTCGAGACTCCTCGTCATGTCCGTGATCACATCCGGGACTCCGAACAACCTTCGGTACATCAAAATGCATAAACTCATAATATAACTGTCATCGTAACCTTAAGCGTGCGGACCCTACGGGTTTGAGAACAATGTAGACATGACCGAGACACGTCTCCGGTCAATAACCAATAGCGGGACCTGGATGCCCATATTGGCTCCTACATATTCTACGAAGATCTTTATCGGTCAGACCGCATAACAACATACGTTGTTCCCTTTGTCATCGGTATGTTACTTGCCCGAGATTCGATCGTCGGTATCCAATACCTAGTTCAATCTCGTTACCGGCAAGTCTCTTTACTCGTTCCGTAATACCTCATCTCACAACTAACATATTAGTTGTAATGCTTGCAAGGCTTATGTGATGTGTATTACCGAGAGGGCCCAGAGATACCTCTCCGACAATCGGAGTGACAAATCCTAATCTCGAAATACGCCAACCCAACATCGACCATTGGAGACACCTGTAGTACTCCTTTATAATCACCCAGTTACGTTGTGACGTTTGGTAGTACCCAAAGTGTTCCTCCGGTAAACGGGAGTTGCATAATCTCATAGTCATAGGAACATGTATAAGTCATGAAGAAAGCAATAGCAACATACTAAACGATCGGGTGCTAAGCTAATGGAATGGGTCATGTCAATCAGATCATTCTACTAATGATGTGACCTCGTTAATCAAATAACAACTCATTGTTCATGGTTAGGAGACATAACCATCTTTGATTAACGAGCCAGTCAAGTAGAGGCATACTAGTGACACTCTGTTTGTCTATGTATTCACACATGTATTATGTTTCCGGTAAATACAATTCTAGCATGAATAATAAACATTTATCATGATTATAAGGAAATAAATAATAACTTTGTTATTGCCTCTAGGGCATATTTCCTTCAGTTGATCCCACTAAAGTTGATACCGTGACCAAGTGGGAAGCACCAATCACCGTGGGAGAGATCCGGAGTTTTCTTGGACTCGCAGGATACTACCGGAGATTTATTGAAAATTTCTCAAGGATTGCGAAGCCTATGACTGGGTTGTTGAAGAAAGATACCAAGTTCATATGGACGGAGGAATGTGAGGCTAGTTTCCAGGAATTGAAGAAACGTTTGGTTACCTCACCAGTGTTGATTTTGCCAGATCAGACCAAGGATTATGAGGTGTATTGCGACGCTTCACGTCGAGGACTTGGAGCAGTGCTTATGCAGGAAGGAAGAGTTGTTTCATATGCCTCACGACAGCTTAAGCCTCATGAGTTGAATTATGCTACGCACGACTTGGAGTTAGCAGCCGTAGTGCATGCATTGAAGACTTGGAGACATTTTCTGATTGGAAACCATTGCGAGGTGTATACGGATCATAAGAGTTTGAAGTATATTTTCACACAGAAGGAGTTAAACCTCAGACAAAGGAGATGGTTGGGGGTCATCAAGGATTATGATATGAAATTGCATTACCATCCCGGGAAGGCTAATGTAGTAGCTGACGCATTAAGCCGTAAGAGCCATGTCAATACATTAATGACGGGAGAAATCCCAAGGGAGTTAGCCGAAAATCTTCGAGAGTTATGCTTAGAAATAGTCCCGAGAGGCTATGTAGCAGCATTGGAGATTCAGTCTACATTGATGGATAAAATCAGAGAAGCCCAAAGGACTGACAAGGAGATTGCTTCTATTAAGGAGAAACTTAGCAAGGGAAAGGCTAAGGGATTTCGTGAGGATGAGCACGATACCCTATGGTTTGAAGACCGTGTTTATGTGCCCAATGACCCGGAGATCAGGAAGTTGTGTCGGGGAAACTGATCCATGAACACCTATGGGGCCGGCGGACCGAGACCCTTTCGGTTCGGCGGGGGGCGGAGATCACACGAAGAGCAGATCGAGGCGAAGCACACGAGCAGTTTACCCAGCTTCGGAGCTCTTCGGAGAGATAACACTCCTACTGCTGCTTGTTTGATTATCTTGTGTTCTTGCTCCAGAGAGAGAGCGTAGTGTTTTTCTAGGTTCCGAACCAGTTGAACCTCCTCTACGTTGCGCATGGGCCTCCTTTTATACGCTAAAGGGGTCACCGACAGGTGGCAACGCAGAGAAGGGTACAAATGTAAAAAGCGAGGTGGTTGGTACAGTTACTTGTACAGTGCACCCTACCTAACCCTGACGGCAGGGGACAAGGGCATTAAATGCCCGTTTGAGTCGCCCAAACAGTGCAGAAAAGGACCGTTAGGGGCGCCACCGTTCGCCACGATGGCGATCTTGTCAGCTTCGCATGCCACTGCGCACCGCTGGCTGCACAGCCTCCCACCACGCGCGCCTGGAGAGGCCCCCAGAGCGACACGTTGGTGGATGCGCTGGAGCGTGGGCACAAAGTGGCCGCCTGCCGTGGCAAGCGCCTTGCCGCTGCTGTTATCTTGTCGGGTCCGGAAGCTTGTCGCTCACCGGGCCTCGAGGTACCTTGGTTGGTCTTCCCGGCAAGCTCCTCTTGCCGGGGCCTTGTTGCCTTGCCGGAGAGTGTGGCGCGTCGCGGCAAGTTCCTTGGAGTGGCTTGGTTGGCCTTCCCGGCAAGCTCCTCTTGCCGGGGCCTTGTCTCTTGAGCTTAAATACTTTGTTCTTGAATGGCTCCAAGGGAACCACGGAGGATCTTGGCGTTCGCCCGGCAAGCCTTGCCGCGGGGTGCTGCAACTGCCCGTGCACAAGTTCGGGGTACTAGGGTATCCCTATTCTAGTACACCGACAGGAGCCCCCGGGCCTGGGCCAGACACGGTGCCGAGCGCTGTTGGGCCAGGCCCAAGACAGGGCACGGGCACACGCGGACTGGGCCACGCCGAATCTCGCTCCGTATCCACCGCGCTCTCCCCTAACGGCATGCGTTGAATGCTGCGTCGTGGGAGAGATCATGGGTGGTTCTTTATTCGGAAGGGCGAAACATCCGCCCCGTCCCTCTTTATAAGCAGAGGAAACAGGGGCAGTCCGTTCCCCCTCGCTGGTTGCTACTACTCCATCTTCACGAACCTCTGCCGCTCCCCCCCTTCTTCTCGAAGCCGAGAGAGCAGCGCTCCGCCCCCCATTGCCACCAGCATCACCAACGCCGTCGACCTCCCCCACCACCTCCGCCATGGCTCCGAAAGCCGACAAGGGAAAGGGCGTGAAGTCAGCCGAGGCGCAGCGGCTCGCGGCGCTGCGGAAGGAGCGGGCGATCTTCTCCCCCCAGCTCGGCGTGAAGGAGCTGAGGGAGTACTTCTACCTCTTTTGGGCGACGGAGACGCGTGCGCATCCGCGCACGAGGGTACTCCCGGCCGCTGCTTCGGAACTGGCTCCAAACGGGTACCCATTCTTCGCGCTGTTCTTCTATTGCGGGCTCTGCCCGCCCTTCTCGGAGTTCTTCTGCGATATCATGAACACCTACGGCCTCCGCCTCCTTGATTTCACCCCCAACGCCGTTCTGACCATGGCAGTTTTCGCACATTTGTGCGAAAACTTTGTCGGAGTCCACCCCAATGTTGCCCTTTTCCGCCACTTCTTCATGCCTCGGGTAGAGAGAGGAGACCCGCTTGCCGGAGGGATCGCCTGGATCTCGAGAGTCGGCAAGAAGGAGGCGTACTTGGAGGGTGAGCTCCGCAGCAAGTGGGAGGAGTGGAGAGCGGAGTGGTGCTGGATCGTCGAGGAGAATCCGCAGCCCTTCACCGCCGTGCGCCAAGCTCCAATAGTGCGCGGCAATGACTGGAGCAACGTGGCCCCGGAAGACGAGAGGCTGAAGATCGCCATTACTAGGATCCTTCGCCTCAGGCTTGCCGGGCTCACTGTAGGTGCTGTAGGCGCAGATTTCCTCCGCCGCCGCATCGCCCCCCTGCAGGAGAGGGGGAGGCCCGCCTGGGAATTCAAGAACTCGGCGGACATCATGAGGCTGCGGCCGGGCCTCAACTACAACTTCACCGTCTTGGAGCTGGATGCAATGCTCCTAGAGTTGTTCAAACGCGATCCCCAGCACCCATTCACGCTGGCGAGGGGCATCGTTCCATTGTGCAATAATTCTTCGCTTGACCGGATCCGCGCCATGATGCCGTTGTGCGATTCACACGGAATCGTTCCAACTTGGCAAGAGCCTGCGGATGACATCGTGCAAGCGTTCTTCGACAACTTGGAAGAAGTGCCGGTCCGCGCTGACGAGCAGAAGAGCCTCACCCGTGACACCACCAACGAGGAGCTGCAGCGCATCGCCACTGGGACGGAAGAGGTTGCGGCTGCAGCTGCCGCGGGCGCGTTCGGGTTCACTGTGGAGGAGGCGGAGGCGGCAGAGGCGGCAAACCTCGCCGAGCGCGTGGAGTTTATTGGCAAGGAAGAGCCTGCCGGCTCTGAAGCTGAGCCGAGCGAGGCCGGCGAGGAAGACCCCGAGCCTTCAGAAAGCTTGCCGCAGGCGGAGCCCCCGGCCCCGCCAAGAAGGCGTCTTCGCAGGGCCATGGACGTAGCAGGGCGGCAGCCGGGTCAACAGCCGCCGAGCCGTGCGACACGCTCTACCGTGACAAGCAATGTTGCCGTGGGAGCGCCTCACGCAGCAGCGGCAACTGAAGCGGGATCTTCCCGGGCCACCGCCACCGCCCCCGCCAAGCGGGCAAGGGATCCTACTCCTCCGCCTCGCCGCACCGGAGGGGAGCCGGACTTCGATCTTTCCGCGCTTAGCTCCGACGAGGAGGAAGAAGAGTAAGTTTCTTTGCTGCTCTTGTAGTTCTTCAATCTTGCTGTTTTTATCTTGTATCTGACTTGCTTCAATCTGAACTCCTTTCTTTTCAGGACGCTGGCCCAGAGAGCGGCGAAGAGGGTCAAGGCCGCGGTGATTGTCATCGAAGATGACCCCACCGTGTCAGCAGGGGGTGGGTCCGAGACCACCTTGATGGACCCGGCAACCACTCCTCAAAGCAGCCCCCAGCGTAAGTTCATAGTTAGCTTTCTGCTGTCAGGCACGCATGAGTGCTTTTTCCTTTGTTGATATCTTGCTTGTTGATTTGTGTAGGAGCAGAGCAGCCACATCAGGAGCGCCCGGAAGCTGGTCCCGAAGTGCCATCTGCTTCGACTATGCCGCCAAGGGAGGAGTCCTCGGCAAGGGAGCGCTCTCCGGCAAGGGAGAACTCTCCGGCAAGGGGCAGTTCTCCAGCAAGGGACAACACCGTCGATCCTACGGCGGCCGAGACTGCAACTGCAGATCTCGGCACAGGTAATTCACTTGTCCAAAAACTTTCCCTTGTGTTCTTCTTCTTTTGATTTTCTTCTCTTGGATTTTTGATTGATTTTTCTCCCTTCTTCGTTCTTTAGACCCATCTGCGGTTGAGCCAATGGAGATAGAGGGCGCCGGCGAGGAAGGCGCGCATGGCAGCACTGACGACGCCGCCGCCAACGAAGAAGGGGCCGGTGCTGATGAGACCGCCGGCGAGGAGGCCGCCAAGGCTGCCACCGCAGAAGTCGGTGAGGGGTCGGGCGATCGCACTGACGACCCTGAGGCCGCAGGAGCGCCAGGCGCTGCGCCGACCGCTGATCCCTCTACCGCTGCTGCGGAGCCGGGCTCCGAGGAGCCCCAGCCCGGCGCCTACTTGAAGGCCGGCGACGATATCTTCATCAAGCTACCCTGGGCGTCGAGCTCCAGGGCGCCGGTCGAGGGGGAAACTTTCGATGAGGAGGTGCTCGCCTCCGCTGGACTGTTGTTGGTTGACGCGCCCATCAGCAGCAGTGGTGAGCCTGAGGAGGAGCAGCTGCTGCGGAAGCTACTGTCACTCTACCGCGCACGGCAAGCCAAGCTGGCTTCCCGGGAAGCGCTTGTCGCGAAGGCGGGAGTTGATATGGAAAAGCGTGCGGAGGAGCTCCGGGGCCACAATCAAGAAGCTCTCCGGTCCCTGGCACAGGAGCGGGAGCAACTCGCTGAGGAGCGCACGGCCTTCCTTCTCGAGAAGGCCGAAGCTGAGGAGGAACAAAGGCTGGCCGCCGAGAAGTAGTCCGCGCGAGAAGGCGAATTGGTGCAGCGGAAGGCCAACCTCGACAGCTACGAGGAGGAGCTCGCCGAGCGCGAGCAAGCACTCGGCGGGGCGCTCAAGGAAGCAAAGGACGCTGCCGCAACCGCAGAGGCCGCCAAGAAAGAGCTGGAGGAGAAGGTGGCACAACTGGAGGCCAACATCGGGAAGAGCGGCGAGGAGCTTGCCGCGCTCAAGCGTGAGCGTGAGATGGATGCTGCCGCCCACGGTGAGCTGCAAGGTCTTCTCGCTGAGAGGGGCAAGGAGCTCAGTGCCGCCAAGGATTCCAATGCAGACCTGGAGTTGAAGCTGGCCACGCTGACGCAGACGCTGGACGACACCAAGGAGCGGGAGAAGACCTTGTCGGAGAAGGTCAAGGCTGACAAGGCGCTGCTGGAGAGCATCGCAGTTACCCAGAACTCATTCAGAGATACTGTGGAGCACTGGACCGAGGGTCTGGTGAATATTGCCGCAGTCATCGACGAGGAGCTGGCGCAGCTGGGGATGGAGGACTTTGGGTATCCCTCCGACGAGAATCTCCAACCCAGCGCCAAGCTCAGCCTGTTCTTCAAGGGCGTGGCGACGGCACTCCAGCGGCTCCGGGAGAGGATCCCAAAGAAGCTGGCCGACGAGTCGCGCAGAATCTGCGCCGGAGTTCTCCAAAAGGTGCTGATGAAGGTGGCCTTCCGCAATCCAGGCCTCAGCTTCACCAACGTCCTCAAGTCCTTGCCGCCAGACGCCGACCGGGACACACTCAAGGCCCTTGTCGCACCCATTGTGGACAAAGTGAGCGAGATCAAGAGGGTTGAGGGCGATCGTGTAGACTAGGCCGCCCATTTCTTCTTTTCCCTTGTCGCTGCTAATCATGTTATGAAAAACAGTATGTTAGAGCTGCGACAAGTTATCTTGTAATATAACTTTATTTCTGTTATCAATTGCTATGTTATTTCCTCTACTAGATTCCTTCCTTTGTATGTTTTTACCCTACGCTTCTAGGGAACTTGTCGGCGCAGGCACCCGAGCCGCGAGCGCTGAGTGCGGAACGTCAGCAGCGTGCTGGCGGCGCTGCTTCCGACAAGAAACCTTGTCGCGACTAGATGAAGCACACTTAAGTTGTTGAGCGGACTCGAAACAAAGTAAGGGCGCAACTAGCCACGAGTTGGTTCCTCCGCGCACAGGTTTTCCATACAAAGCAGGGTCATTCGAGGAAGATAACTCAAAAATTTAAAAACTGATTGCTCAAACTTTGGCAACTTAGCTTTTCTGTCGTTTGCTTCACGGCAAGGCAAAACTTTGCTTGAACGACGCCCGGTCCATACCACAATCTTCTCCTTCCCCCCGGCAAACTTGTGTGCGAGGGACCTTCTTTTCCTTTGTTGAGAAAAAAAAGATAGAAGAGAAAATAATGATATGGAGCCCTTCAGCTCGTTATTGCTTACCGGATGTAGGTGCTGCACAAAGTGTCAGATAACGCATGCAAGAAAGAAACTAATGCATGAAATGGACAAGTTGTGCGGAGCACATGGGGTTTTATTTATGCACGGGATCTGCGCCCGGCTTTGTACAAAGGATTACATGCAACAGCGGCAAGACTTGTACAAAAGGTGGTTGCCGGAACGGGTTCCGGCAACCGCGCCCTACGGGAAAAACATACGAAGATGTTCTATGTTCCAGGAGTTGCTCACCGGAATGCCATCTTCGGTCTCAAGGCGGACAGCGCCGGGCCTTGTGACTCGTTTCACCCGATAAGGGCCTTCCCACTTCGGCGTTAACTTGTTGGAATTCTTGGCGAACTGAACGCGCCGAAGAACAAGGTCGCCTTCCTCGAAGCTTCTGGCCTTAACTTTGCGGCTATGGTAGCGGCGCAAAGCTTGCTGGTATCGAGCAGCTCATACATCAGCCTGAAGACGATCTTCCTCAAGGAGCAGCGTGTCGTCTTGTCGCAGCTGTTCTTGCTCAAGCTCATCATAAGCGAGCACTCGAGGCGATCCTTATACGAGTTCCGTGGGGAGAACTGCCTCTGCTCCATAGACTAGAGCGAAAGGCGTCTGGCCAGTGGCTCGATTTGGCGTCGTTCTGATCGACCAAAGAACCACCGGCAGCTCCTCGATCCAGTTTCTTCCGCACTTGCGCAGCCTGTTGAAAGTTCTGGTCTTGAGCCCGCGCAACACTTCAGCATTTGCCCTCTCTGCTTGACCGTTGCTTCTCGGATGAGCAACAGAAGCGAAGCAGACCTTGGCGCCAAGGTCTTGGACGTACTGCATGAAGGTGCGGCTCGTGAATTGCGTGCCGTTGTCGGTGATGATCCTGTTAGGGATCCCGAAACGGCAAACAATTGACCTGAGGAACTTGACTGCTGACTGTGCTGTCACCTTCCTCACTGGCTGCACTTCCGGCCACTTTGTGAACTTGTCGATTGCGACGTACAAGTACTCAAAGCCCCCGACAGCTCGGGGGAAAGGGCCGAGGATATCGAGCCCCCAGACCGAAAATGGCCAGGATAAAGGGATCGTCTGGAGAGCTTGAGCTGGCTGGTGTATCTGTTTGGAGTGGAACTAGCACGCTTCACACTTGGTTACTTGTGTAGTTGCATCCTGGAGGGCTGTCGGCCAAAAGAAACCTTGCCGGAAAGCTTTGCTGGCAAGTGCTCTTGCACCAATGTGGTGGCCACATATGCCTCCATGTATCTCTGCCAACAGCTTTTGTCCATCTTCCCGGCAAATACACTTCAATTTCACACCGTTGAGTCTTCTTCTGTACAGTATGCTATCGACAAACTGGTACATACTTGACTGCCGGGCTACTTTTTCCGCTTCTTCTTGCTCTTCGGGAAGTTCTCCTGTCTGGAGGAAATGGACAATCTGCTGTGCCCATGCTGGAGCTTGTGGCTCGACAACAAGGACTAAAGGCACATCTGCTCCTGCGGGAACATCCGCTTCTACGGCAAGGACTTGCGGCCCTGCCGGAGCTTGATGTTCCCCGGCAAGCTTGCCGGAGCAAAACTTGTCGGGAGTGTCTGCTTCAACGGAACAAACCATAAGGCTTGCCGGAGCAGACTGCCCCTCAGCATCCTTGGTGTTGATCTTGGGGACTTTCTTGGCGGCGGCTTCGGGGAGCTCTGCCGGAAAGTAGTCACCAGAAACCAACTTCCTCTTCTTGCTTTGTCCAGTTGATGGTGTTACGGATGGTTGAGTCAACTTGTGCACAAAGATCCCTGGTTCCACAGGTAACTTTAGTGCGGCGCACTTTGACAGGCCATCAGCAATGTCATTCTGAGCTCTTGGGATATGCTCCATCTGTAGGCCGTCAAAGTGCTCTTCTAGCTTCCTCACTTCATCAACATATGCTTCCATCAATGGACTCTGGTAGTTCTTGTTCACTTGGCGGACGACAAGCTGTGAGTCACCCCTGACAATGAGCTTCTTGATCCCAAGGTCTGCTGCGATTCTGAGACCGGCAAGCAATCCTTCATACTATGCAGTATTGTTGGTTGCTTGCTCCTTGGGAAAGTGCATCTGGACTACGTACTTGAGGTGCTCTCCGGTGGGCGCGACAAGCAGCACGCCCGCACCGGCGCCTTGCAGCGAGAAGGCACCGTCAAAGTACATCAGCCACTCTTTGCTTGCCTCTTTGACGGGGATGCTCGTCTCTGGAATTTCTTCATCTGGTGTTGGCGTCCATTCTGCTATGAACTCTGCCAATGCTCTGCTTTGTATAGTTGAAGTGCTCTCAAACTTGAGGCCAAAGCTTGACAGTTCCAGCGCCCACTCGACAATCCTGCCTGTCGCTTCTGGATTTTGCAGTATCCTCTTCAGCGGAAAGCGAGTGACGACTGTGATCTCATGTGCTTGGAAGTAATGGCGCAGCTTTCTCGAGGCCATGAGGAGGCCGAAAAGCAACTTCTGCACACCAGAGTACCTTGATCTAGCCCCCTGTAGAAGGGAACTGACAAAGTAAACTGGACGCTGCATCATTCTCTTCTGCATCTTATCATGCTCCTGCGCAGATCCATCTCTGTCGGGACCAGAGCTTGTCGGCGAAGCCCCCTGCTTGTCGCTGGATGCATCTGCCGTGGTTGCTGGCTCATCATCTGCCTCCCTCTCCGCCACTAACGCAGCACTAACCACTTGATTGGTTGCCGCTATATACAGCAGCAACTTCTCTTGCGGCTTAGGTGCGACAAGTGTTGGAGTGGAGGACAGGTATCTCTTCAAGTCCTGCAGCGCAGCCTCCGCCTCCGGAGTCCATTTTATTGGACCTGCCTTTTTCAAATTTTTGAAAAATGGCAGGGCGCGCTCAGCAGATCTAGAGATAAACCTGCTGAGAGCAGCCACGCAACCGGCAAGCCTTCGTACATCCTTGACGCGCTTTGGTGCTTCGATCTGCTCAATGGCCTTGATCTTGTCGGGATTGGCTTCAATTCCCCGCTGAGACACGAAGAACCCGAGAAGCTTGCCGGAAGGGACTCCAAACACGCACTTCTCGGGGTTAAGCTTGAGGTTGATCTTGCGCAGATTTGCAAATGTCTCGTCTAAATCTTGAATCAGGGTCGCCCTGTTCTTGCTCTTGACCACTATGTCATCCATGTAGGCTTCCACATTTCTGTGCATCTGCGGCTCAAAAGCGTGGTGGACTACCCTTGCGAATGTTGAACCAGCATTCTTCAAACCGAAAGGCATCCGTACGAAGCAGTACGTGCCACATGGGGTGATAAATGCGGTTTTCTCTTCATCCTCTTCTGCCATGAAGATCTGATGGTATCCTGAGTATGCATCAAGAAATGAAAGCAAATCACATCCGGCTGTGGAGTCAACAATCTGGTCAATGTGCGGCAAGGGAAATGGGTCTTTGGGACAAGCTTTATTAACATCAGTGAAGTCAATACAAAGCCTCCATTTCTCATTAGCCTTGCGCACGACAACAGGATTGGCCAACCACGTGGGATGGAGCACTCCTCTGACAAGGCCTGCTGCTTCCAACTTCTTGATTTCTTCTGCGATGAATTCTTGGCGCTCCACTGTCTGTTTCCTGACTTTCTGCTTGACGGGCCGCGCATGAGGACAGACGGCAAGGTGGTGCTCAATTACTTTCCTGGGAACACCGGGGATATCAGACGGTTGCCACGCAAACACGTCGACATTCGCCCACAGGAAAGCAACGAGCGCGCTTTCCTATTTGGGGTCAAGAGTGGCGCTGATGGTGAAGGTACCACCAGTGCCGTCCTCCTTGGCGGACACCTTCTTGGTCTCAGGTGGAGCTGCCATTGCCTTCTTACACTTGCCGGTGGAGCTCGATGGTGCGTCCTCGACGGTAGCGCAGCACTCCGAAGAGGTGCGCTTGCCGGAGTGGGCATCAGAGCTCTTGCCGGACTTGGTCTTCTTCTTCCCCCCGGGAGCTTCAGCGGCAAGTGTCTTGCGTTCTGCTGCGGCTGCTGCTTCCCGGTAGATCTTGTCAGCACAGATAAGAGCATCCTTCTTGTCGCCAGGGACAGAGATGACACTTATCGGGCCTGGCATTTTCAGTACGTTGTACGCATAGTGAGAGGCTGCCATGAACTTGGCGAGTGCCGGACGGCCAAGGATTCCATTGTAAGGTAATGGAAAGTCAGCAACATCAAACGTGACCCTCTCAGTCCTGAAGTTCAGCTCGCTGCCAAATGTTACTGGCAACGTGATCTTTCCCTTCGGCTTGCTCCTTCCCGGGTTGATTCCTTGAAATGTACCGGTCTCTTCGAGCTCGCTGTCAGGGATCTGGAGTTTCTGGAGCACCGCGGAGGAGATCAGGTTCAAACCGGCCCCGCCGTCAACTAGCATCTTAGTGACCTTGAGGTTGCGGATTGTTGGTGAAACCAACATCGGCAAGCACCCGATCGCAGTTATGCGATCAGGGTGGTCCTCAATATCAAAGATGATAGGCGTGCTAGACCATTTCAGAGGCTTGCGTGACTCGATGGGTGGTTCTGCTGCATTAACTTCCCGCACCCACTGCTTGAGCTGACGGTGCGAGGTATGCAGAGAAGCACCACCGTCAACGCAGAGGACCTCTATGGCTTTCTGGAACTCCCGCTCATCAGTCTCCTCATCATCCATGTCTTCATCGTCGTCGTCATCTTCATCCTTGTCGCGGCCGTGAGGAGGTCTATCTCCTTGCCGCTGCTTGGCCTTGCCGCGGCGTCCTCCTCGGCCGGGACGTTTCTTGCCGGATCCCCCAGCACCTTCCTGGGCCTTCTCCTTGTCGCGCCGCTCGTATTCAGCTTTCTATTGCTCAACAAGCTGCTCGACTTTCTTGCAGCTCTGGATATCATGGCCCTTGGTGCGGTGGATCTTGCAATACTGCTTGTTGGTGTCGTCCTGCTTGTCGGCAACCGCCATCTCCGCGGCAACCTCCTTGCCGGAGTCACCAGCTTTGGCTTTCTTGGCGCCACCACCGTTGCCGGACTGCTCAACAACTAGCACCTCTTTGCCTTTCCTCTTCCTGTTGTTCCGCCGCCGGTTTTTCCTTGCCGGGGCAGCATCTTCACTGTCAAATCCTCCCGCTCCTACATTCTCTCCGGGGAGTCTCCTCCCTTCCTCAGCACGTGCACACTTGTCGGCCAGTGCATATAACTCACTGACGTCCCTGATCTTGCACATCGCCATTTCCTCCCGCATCCTGCGGTTTCGCACGTTCTGATGGAACGCGCTGATCACCGCGGCAGGGTGGACGTCTGGGATGTTGTGCTGCACACTGCTGAATCTCTGAATGTACTTGCGCAGGGGCTCTCCTTTCTTCTGGGCGAGCAGATGAAGATCACTCTCCTGGCCATGAGGCTTGTGTCCGCCTGTGAAGGCGCCGACAAACTGATGGCACAGATCAGCCCAAGAGGATATGGAGTTGTCCGGCAAGTGCATGAGCCAGGATCTGACGTTGGGCTTGAGCACCAGCGGGAAGTAGTTGGCAAGGATCTTGTCATCCCGTCCCCCGGCAGCCTGCACCGCAATGGTGTAGATGCTGAGGAACTCCGACGGATGCGTCTTGCCGTCGTACTTCTCCGGTACGTCTGGCTTGAAGTTCTTCGTGCTGGGCCACTGGACTTGCCGCAGCTCACAAGTGAACGCAGGGTAACCTACCGCGTACGGCAGATCGCCTGGTTCCCCTGGCGCATGCATGTCAACAGAGGGCCCAGCGCGTTTGTTGGATTGACGTCGCGCTTCTCTTCGGCGCTCGATGCGAGTTCGAGCGTCTTCTTGTTGTCGATCATGAAGAACTTGGCGCTGATCGCGACGAGCTCGTGGATCCGACGATGCCGTGGAGTCGCTGTCGAGGTGGATCCGGCGAGTCGGCGATCTTGGCCTTCGGGGTGGTGATTGCATGGTAGTTGCACCTCCACCCGTTTCATCGCCACCGGCTCGCGCCCGGCAACCCTGCCGCGGCGGCGACGCGCTCGGCCGCCGTGGAGTGTCGCCGTTGGCGTAGCCGATGAGACTCTGAATGGTGGCCCTCCATTCGTCGATCTTGTCCGACGTCGGAGGGTAATCTAGGAGCAGTGGAGCTCGCGCCAAAGCTTCTGCTGGAGTGGTGGGCGGCAGTGGCGGACGGCGCAAGGAGCGGGACGTGCTCGGACTTCTAACTATGTTAGAAGGAGCAGTATCCCGTCCAGGCGACCGTGCCCCGCTCGTGCCAGCACGCTGGCGTGCATGCTGGTCTTGAGCGCCCCGAGATCCACCAGCTTGGTCTTGGCCTATCATGCGTATGGCACTGCGAGTGCCATGACGCTGTTGGTCTTGCGCCTCCTGAGAGTGGCGCGGAACATGTACAGTCGCCGAGGTTTGTGCAGCCTTGTCCTTGGACCTGGCAGCATCATAAGCTTCCTCGTCGACGTCCATTCTTCCGCCGGCGTCCATTCCACCACCCGTTTGCTCCAACGGTGGCGGAAGTGACATGGACGGAGCGGCTGCCGCCGAAGTCTTCTTCTTCGGTGGCATGTTGATGAAGGGAATGAAGATCTAGCTCGTGTGAACGCGGATCAGGTTCACACAATCTCGACGCCCCCTACCTGGCGCGCCAAAGATGTCAGGGAAACTGATCCACGAACACCTATGGGGCCGGCGGACCGAGCCCCTTTCGGTTCGGCGGGGGGCGGAGATCACACGAAGAGCAGATCAAGGTGAAGCACACGAGCAGTTTACCCAGCTTCGGAGCTCTCCGGAGAGATAACACTCCTACTGCTGCTTGTTTGATTATCTTGTGTTCTTGCTCCAGAGAGAAAGCGTAGTGTTTTTCTGGGTTCCGAACCAGTCGAACCTCCTCTACGTTGCGCATGGGCCTCCTTTTATACGCTAAAGGGGTCACCGACAGGTGGCAACGCAGAGAAGGGTACAAATGTAAAAAGTGAGGTGGTTGGTACAGTTACTTGTACAGTGCACCCTACCTAACCCTGACGGCATGGGACAAGGGCACTAAATGCCCGTCTGAGTCACCCAAACAGTGCAGAAAAGGACCGTTAGGGGCGCCACCGTTTGCCACGATGGCGATCTTGTCAGCTTCGCATGCCACTGCGCACCGCTGGCTGCACAGCCTCCCGCCACGCGCGCCTGGAGAGGCCCCCAGAGCGACATGTTGGTGGATGCGCTGGAGCGTGGGCACAGAGTGGCCGCCTGCCGTGGCAAGCGCCTTGCCGCTGCTGTTATCTTGTCGGGTCCGGAAGCTTGTCGCTCACCGGGCCTCGAGGTACCTTGGTTGGTCTTCCCGGCAAGCTCCTCTTGCCGGGGCCTTGTTGCCTTGCCGGAGCGCGTGGCGCGTCGCGGCAAGTTCCTTGGAGTGCCTTGGTTGGCCTTCCCGGCAAGCTCCTCTTGCCGGGGCCTTGTCTCCTGAGCTTAAATACTTTGTTCTTGAATGGCTCCAAGGGAACCACGGAGGATCTTGGCGTTCGCCCGGCAAGCCTTGCCGCGGGGTGCTGCAACTGCCCGTGCACAAGTTCGGGGTACTAGGGTATCCCTATTCTAGTACACCGACAGGAGCCCCCGGGCCTGGGCCAGACACGGTGCCGAGCGCTGTTGGGCCAGGCCCAAGACAGGGCACGGGCACACGCGGACTGGGCCACGCCGAATCTCGCTCCGTATCCACCGCGCTCTCCCCTAACGGCACGCGTTGAATGCGGCGTCGTGGGAGAGATCATGGGTGGTTCTTTATTCGGAAGGGCGAAACGTCCGCCCCGTCCCTCTTTATAAGCAGAGGAAACAGGGGCAATTCATTCCCCCTCGCTGGTTGCTACTACTCCATCTTCACGAACCTCCGCCGCTCCCCCCCCCCACGTTCCTCAGTTGAAGAAGTGCCACGCGGAGATGGCTGACATACCCTTGAGAGACACAGTGCCATTGGAAACAATTCAGTTGGATAACGATTTGACCTATGAGGAGAAACCAGTTAAGATTCTTGAGTTTGCCAGTCGAGTCACTCGCAGCAAGGTTATCAAGTTTTGCAAAGTTCAGTGGAGCCACACACGGAGGACGAAGCCACCTGGGAACGAGAGGAAGATTTGCTGAAGGACCACCCTTACCTATTTTCTAGTCAACCCGAATCTCAAGGGCGAGATTCATCTTAAGGGGGGTAGGTTTGTAACATCCCAAATTCTCAATTTGGAATGTTATACATTAGATCATCAATGCATATCATATTTTATTTGCTTTTGGTTTTGATCCTAGAAATTCCCCGCAACTCAAGGACCCACGGAGAGAGTTGGGGATTTCGTTATTTTCATATTTGAGTTTTCTCAAATTTTGAGAATAGGATCATTTGATTTTATTTATATTATCATCAATTATTTCTGTTACAAAAATATGAGAGAAGGAATAAAATGACTTTCCCAAAATAAAGAAATATTGAGGATTTAATAAAAAATCAAATAAGATATTATTTCGGAGTTTTTCGTTATTTTATTTGAATTTAGGAAAAATGTGCGTTTTCAAAATTGCATTTAGGCCCCAAATAAATGGTCACCTTGTGCGGCTTGATTTTAGAAGCCCGGGAAAATTTATTTCGGGATTTTGGAGTCCGTTTAGTATTTCTTTTTGTTTTTCTTCCGCGCGTAATTATTTATATATAAAAAATGAACCGACCTAGGGGCCGTGTCCAACCCGGACTCCCGGCCCGCTAGGCTTTATAAGCCGGGGGGAGGGAGCCCAGCCAGCCAGCCAGCCCGCCGCCGCCGCCGGCGGCGGACGCCGCCGCCGCCGCCGACTCGCCGCCCGAGGTCGCCTCGATTTCCATGCCGGTTTTTTATTTTTTTTCGAAAAACCATCGGTTTTTCATCGGTTTTTTTAGATTCGTTTTTTAATAGATCGGTTTTTCCGATTTATTTAATTAGCGAGTGTTTGTCCGTTCGTTCGTTCTAACGAACGTTTGTCGTTTTTCTTTTTCTCGGATTTAAATCCGTAATTTTTCTGATCGTGATTCCTGATCCGATTTTCGTTTTAGTATAACTTTTTGCTCGTTTATCGGAATCGGGCGATTCAAGCGCCTGGAGTTTCGTCTCGAAACCCTCTATCCATTTAACCAACTTAAACAAGTTTTTTTACTGTAAAAATTGCCTTAGATCCAGATTAGTAGAACAAAGTTGTTTTCTTTCGCTGTTTGACTTTCGTTACTTCGTTCGATTTGATTCTTTTGCAAACCGGAATTCTTAAGTTGAACCTTCTGGTTAGATCTCTTATTTGACTTTTACCCATGCATTAGATGAGTACTTATTATATTCTTGTTTGTTTGTCTGCGATAGAATACCCGGAGTGCGCCGCCTGTTACTTCGAATCGCTAGGTTTCGCGGATCATCAGCAAGGCAAGTAACACTTTGATCATACCTTTTCTGCTACCCAGTTTTATTGCATTAGATCAATCCTCAAACATTGCATGATTAGGATCTAATTAAATTGTGGGATGGGAAGTAGTTGAGGTAGTACCTAGTACCTGTTTACTATCAAACCTTTGGGAGTTACTTCTACGTTTGCTTATTGCCATGCTATGCTAGTAGACGTGGATGGGGTGAGTGATATCCATGACATATGTGAGTATTGTTAATTAATGGTTTATCTAAGGTGGCAACATAAACACACATCTGGGTGGATTGAGGCACCTGGGTAATCCAGGACTTGCCTGTTTTCTTTTGGATCGCCACCCAGGCTCAAAGGGATCATGAGATTATTCATGCTAGAAACTTCCGTGTGCAGCCACAAGCTATTATGGGCTCTAGCATAGTTGACTAAGTCGTGTGAACTCTTACAGTGGTAGACTAGGAGATGTAGGGGATGTAGGTGGTATGGTCTACCCGATCGTAAGGTGCTAGCACTTTTGAAAGACTATGTCTCGGTCATCAGTCTTCTCAAACACCGTGTAGTGCGAGAAACCAAACGGAGGCGATCGAGTCTTGTGGGGAAAAGTGCGCAAACCTCTGCAGAGTGTATTAAACTAATCATGGTTAGCCGAGTCCCCGATTATGGACATCTTGAGTATCTAGTACCTGGATTATCATGTGAATCTCAACATGTTACTCTAAATTAATTTTGTTGGGTTTTGTCAATGATGATGCTTAATTGGGATTGAGAATGCTGTTAACCATTCTCAATGTTTAACAACTACCATGATAGTTAAATAAATTTATTCCTTTGCAGTACGGAAAAATTGGCTTTATGCAAAACTGTAACCATAGAGCTTTCCACCAGCCAAATATGCATATAGTATAGCTGTTTCATTCCATTACTCTCTATGTGTTACCTTGCCAGCATATTCCATGTGCTGACCCGTTTCGGGCTGCAACGTTAATGTTGCAGACTTTTCAGACGACGATTAAGGAGTTTTTAGGTCGTGGTTCTATACTCAGTGATGCCGTTGGAGTTGATGGACTCACTTATCTTCCAAGCCTTCTGTTGTTACCGTTATTAGATGGCCTTAAGCCATATTTTATTGTAATAAGTTCTCTATTGAGACACTCGATGTAATATGTGTGTGGTTGCTACTCTGTTATAAATCCTCCGAGTACTGTGTGGTGTCATCATTACTGATCCAGGGATGACACCTGAGCGTAGAGATCAGACTGTTTGAGGTCTGGTCGCTACACCGCCTCCCCTCTAGATCCATCTGGAGGGTGCTGGCCCCCTCTCCCTTGCCCCTATAAATAGAGGGGAGGTGGGAGGCCTGCCGAACCCTTCCCCTGGCGGAGCCCTCTCCCTTCCCAACACCTCCTCCTCCATAGTAGTGCTTGGCGAAGCCCTGCCGGAGAACTGCAAACTCCACCACCATGCCGTCGTGCTGCCAGAGTTCTTCCCCAACTTCTTCTTCCCCCTTGCTGGATCAAGAAGGAGGAGACGTCCCCGGGCTGTACGTGTGTTGAACGCAGGGGCGTCGTTGTTCGGTGCTTAGATCGGAATCAACCGCAATCTGAATCGCTGCGAGTATGACTACTTCATCTGCATTCTTGTAACGCTTCCGTTTCGTGATCTTCAAGGGTATGAAGATACACTCCCCTCTCTCTTGTTGCTAGTCTCTCTATAGATTGATCTTGGTGATGCGTATAATTTTTTTAATTTCTGCAACTATCCCCAACAGTGGCATCATGAGCTAGGTGTATGCGTAGTTTCTATGCACGAGTAGAACACAAGATGTTGTGGGCGTCAATTTTGTCAATTTACTTGCCGTTACTAGTCTTATCTTTATTCTGCGGCATCGTGGGATGAAGCGGCCCGGACCGACCTTACACGTATGCTTACGTGAGACTGGTTCCACCGACTGACATGCACTAGTTGCATAAGGTGGCTAGCGGGTGTCTGTCTCTCCCACTTTAGTCGGATCGGATTCGATGAAAAGGGTCCTTATGAAGGGTAAATTGAAATTGGCATATCATGTTGTGGTTTTGGTGTAGGTAAGAAACATTCTTGCTAGAAACCTATAGCAGCCACGTAAAAAACTTGCAACAACATTTAGAGGACGTCTAACTTGTTCTTGCAGCATATGCCGTGTGATGTGATATGGCCAAAAGGATGTGATGAATGATATATGTGATGTATGAGATTGATCATGTTCTTGTAATAGGAATCATGACTTGCATGTCGATGAGTTTTACAACCGGCAGGAGCCATAGGAGTTCTCTTAATTTATTATATGACCTGCGTGTCAATGAAAAACGACATGTAATTACTTTACTTTATTGCTAACCGTTAGCCATAGTAGCAAAAGTAATAGTTGGCGAGGCAACTTCATGAAGACACGATGATGGAGATCATGGTGTCATGCCGGTGACGATGATGATCATGGCGCCCCGAAGATGGAGATCAAAAGGAGCAAAATGATATTGTCCATATCATGTCACTATTTGATTGCATGTGATGTTTATCATGTTTATACATCTTATTTGCTTAGAACGACGGTAGCATAAATATGATGATCCCTCGCTAAAATTTCAAGAAAGTGTTCCCCCTAACTATGCACCATTGTGAAGGTTCGTTGTTTCGAAGCACCACGTGATGATCGGGTGTGATAGATTCTAACATTCGAATACAACGGGTGTAAGCCAGATTTACACATGCAAAACACTTAGGTTGACTTGACGAGCCTAGCATGTACAGACATGGCCTCGGAACACAAGAGATCGAAAGGTCTAACATGAGTCGTATAGTAGATACGATCAACATGGAGATGTTCACCGATGATGACTAGTCCGTTTCACGTGATGATCGGACACGGCCTAGTCGATTCGGATCATGTATCACTTGGATGACTAGAGGGATGTCTATCTGAGTGGGAGTTCATTAAATAATTTGATTAGATGAACTTAATTATCATGAACTTAGTCTAAATACCTTTACAATATGTCTTGTAGATCAAATGGCCCATGCTAATGTTGCCCTAAACTTCAATGCATTCCTAGAGAAAACCAAGCTGAAAGACGATGGTAGAAACTACACAGACTGGGTCCGTAACTTGAGTATCATCCTCAAAGCTGCCAAGAAAGCATATGTCCTTGAAGCATCGCTAGGTGAAGCGCCCATTCTCCCAGCAACTCAAGACGTTATGAACGCCTGGCAGTCGTGTAGTGATGATTACTCCCTGGTTCAGTGCGACATGCTCTACAGCTTAGAACCGGGGCTCCAAAAGCATTTTGAGCAACACAGAGCATATGAGATGTTCCAAGAGCTGAAAATGGTTTTCCAAGCTCATGCCCAGGTCAAGAGATATGAATTCTCCGACAAGTTCTACAGTTGTAAGATGGAGGAGAATATTTCTGTCAGCGAGCACATACTCAAAATGTCTGGGTTGCACAACTGCTTGTCTCAGCTGGGAGTCAATCTCCCGGATGAGGCAGTCATTGACAGAATCCTTCAGTTGCTCCCACCTAGCTACAAGAGCTTTGTGATGAATTTCAATATGCAGGGGATGGAGAAAACCATTCCCGAGGTATATTAAATGCTGAAATCAGCGGAGGTGGAGATCAAAAAGGAACATCAAGTGTTGATGGTCAATAAAACCACTAGTTTCAAGAAAGGCAAGGGTAAGAAGAACTTCAAGAAGGACAGCAAGGGAGTTGCCGTGCCTGGTAAGCCAGTTGCCGGGAAGAAGTCAAAGCATGGACCCAAGCCTGAGACTGAGTGCTTTTATTGCAAGGGAAACGGTCAATGGAAGCGGAACTGCCCCAAGTACTTAGCGGATAAGAAGGCCGACAATACCAAAGGTATATATGATATACATGTTATTGATGTGTACCTTACCAGCACTCGTAGTTGCTCCTGGGTGTTTGATACCGGTGCAGTTGCTCATATTTGTAACTCAAAACAGGAGCTACAAAATAAGCGGAGGCTAGCGAAGGATGAGGTGATGATGCGCGTCGGGAATGGTTCCAAGGTCGATGTGATCGCCGTCGGCACGCTACCTCTACATTTACCAACGGGATTAGTTTTAAACCTCAATAATTGTTATTTAGTGCCAGCTTTGAGCATGAACATTGTATCTGGATCTCGTTTAATGCGAGATGGCTACTCATTTAAATCTGAGAATAATGGTTGTTCTATTTATATGAGAGATATGTTTTATGGTCATGCCCCGCTGGTCAATGGTTTATTGTTATTGAATCTCGAACGTAATGTTACACATATTCACAGTGTGAATGCCAAGAAGTGTAAGGTTGATAATGATAGTCCCACATACTTGTGGCACTGCCGCCTTGGTCACATTGGTGTCAAACGCATGAAGAAACTCCATGTAGATGGACTTTTGGAGTCTCTTGATTATGAATCATTTGACATGTGTGAACCATGCCTCATGGGCAAAATGACCAAGACTCCGTTCTCCGAAACAATGGAGCGAGCAACCAACTTATTGGAAATCATACATACTGATGTGTGCGGTCCAATGAGCGTTGGGGCTCGCGGTGGCTATCGTTATGTTCTCACCCTCACTGATGACTTGAGTAGATATGGGTATGTCTACTTAATGAAACGCAAGTCTGAGACCTTTGAAAAGTTCAAGGAAATTCAGAATGAGGTAGAGAATCAACGTGACAGGAAAATAAAGTTCTTACGATCAGATCATGGGGGAGAATATTTGAGTCACGAATTTGGCACACACTTAAGGAAATGTGGAATTGTTTCACAACTCATGCCGCCTGGAACACCTCAGTGTAATGGTGTGTCCGAACGTCGTAATCGCACTCTATTGGATATGGTGCGATCTATGATGTCTCTTACCTATCCACCACTATCATTTTGGGGTTATGCTTTAGAGACTGCCGCATTCACTTTAAATAGGGCTCCGTCGAAATCCGTTGAGACGACACCGTATGAATTATGGTTTGGAAAGAAACCTAAGCTGTCATTTCTGAAAGTTTGGGGATGCGATGCTTATGTCAAGAAACTTCAACCTGAAAAGCTCGAACCCAAGTCGGAAAAATGCATCTTCATAGGATACCCTAAGGAAACTATTGGGTATACCTTCTACCTCAGATCCGAAGGCAAGATCTTTGTTGCCAAGAATGGATCCTTTCTAGAGAAAGAGTTTGTCTCGAAAGAAGTAAGTGGGGGGAAAGTAGAACTTGATGAGGTATTGCCTCTTGAACCGGAAAGTAGCGCAACTCAAGAAAATGTTTCTGTGGTGCCTGCACCGATTAGAGAGGGAGTTAATGATAATGATGATGAAACTTCGGATCAAGGTACTACTGAACTTCGTAGGTCCACGAGGACACGTTCCGCACCAGAGTGGTATGACAACCCTGTCCTGGAAATCATTTTGTTAGACAACGTTGAACCTTTGAACTATGAAGAAGCGATGGCGGGCCCGGATTCCAACAAATGGCTTGAAGCCATGAAATCTGAGATAGGATCCATGTATGAAAACGAAGTGTGGACTTTGACTGACTTGCCCGATGATCGACGAGCCATAGAAAATAAATGGATCTTTAAGAAGAAGACATGCGTGGATGGTAATGTGACCATCTATAAGGCTCGACTTGTTGCTAAGGGTTACCGACAAGTTCAAGGGGTTGACTACAATGAGACCTTATCACCCGTAGCGAAGCTGAAGTCCGTCCGAATCATGTTAGCAATTGCCGCATTCTATGATTATGAGATATGGCAGATGTACGTCAAGACAGCATTCCTCAATGGTTTCCTTAAGGAAGAATTGTATATGATGCAGCCGGAAGGTTTTGTCGATCCTAAGAATGCTGACAAGGTGTGCAAGCTCCAGCGCTCAATTTATGGGCTGTTGCAAGCATCTCGGAGTTGGAACATTCATTTTGATGAGATGATCAAAGCATTTGGGTTTACACAGACTTATGGAGAAGCATGTGTTTACAAGAAAGTGAGTGGGAGCTCTGTGGCATTTCTCATATTATATGTGGATGACATACTATTGATGGGAAATGATATAGAATTCTTGGAAAGCATAAATGCCTACTTTAATAAGTGTTTTTCAATGAAGGACCTTGGAGAAGCTGCTTACATATTAGGCATCAAGATCTATAGAGATAGATCGAGACGCCTCATTGGTCTTTCACAAAGCACATACCTTGACAAGACATTGAAGAAGTTCAATATGGATCAGTCCAAGAAGGGTTTCTTGCCTTGCAAGGTGTGAGATTGAGCACGGCTCAATGCCCGACCACGGCAGAAGATAGAGAAAAGATGAGTGTCATCCCCTATGCCTCAGCCATAGGGTCTATTATGTATGCCATGCTGTGTACCAGACTTGATGTGAACTATGCCGTAAATTTGGTAGGAAGGTACCAAAGTAATCCCGGCATGGAACACTGGACAACGGTCAAGAACGTCCTGAAGTACCTGAAAAGGACTAAGGATATGTCTCTCGTTTATGGAGGTGACAAAGAGCTCGTCGTAAAGGGTTACGTCGATGCTAGCTTCGACACAGATCTGGATGACTCCAAGTCACAAACCGGATACATGTATATTTTGAATGGTGGGGCACTCAGCTTCGATGCTAGCTTCGACACAGATCTGGATGACTCCAAGTCACAAACCGGATACATGTATATTTTGAATGGTGGGGCAGTCAGCTGGTGTAGTTGCAAGCAAAGCATCGTGGCAGGATCTACATGTGAAGAGGAGTACATGGCAGCCTCGGAGGCAGCACATGAAGCAATCTGGATGAAGGAGTTCATTACCGACCTAGGAGTTATTCCCATTGCGTCGGGCCCGATGACTCTCTTCTGTGACAACACTAGAGCCATTGCCCTTGCCAAGGAGCCCAGGTTTCACAAGAAGACCAGGCATATCAAGCGTCGCTTGAACTCCATTTGTGAAAATGTTCAAGATGGATACATAGATATTTGTAAAGTGCATACGGACCTGAATGTCGCAGATCCGTTGACTAAACCTCTTCCACGAGCAAAACATGATCAACACCAGAACTCTATGGGTGTTCGATTCATCACAATGTAACTAGATTATTGGCTCTAGTGCAAGTGGGAGACTATTGGAAATATGCCCTAGAGGCAATGATAAAATGGTTATTATTATATTTCCTTGTTCATGATAATTGTCTATTGTTCATGCTATAATTGTGTTATCCGGAAATCGTAATAGATGTGTGAATACATAGACCACAACATGTCCTTAGTGAGCCTCTAGTTGACTAGCCCGTTGATCAATAGATGGTTACGGTTTCCTGACCATGGACATTGGATGTCATTGATAACAGGATCACATCATTAGGAGAATGATGTGATGGACAAGACCCAATCCTAAGCATAGCACAAGATCATGTAGTTTGTCTGCTAAAGATTTTCTAATGTCAAGTATCATTTCCTTAGACCATGAGATTGTGCAACTCCCAGATACCGTAGGGATGCTTTGGGTGATCCAAACGTCACAACGTAACTGGGTGGCTATAAAGGTGCACTACGAGTATCTCCAAAAGTGTCTATTGGGTTGGCACGAATCGAGACTGCGATTTGTCACTCCGTATGGCGGAGAGGTATCTCTAGGCCCACTTGGTAATGCATCATCATAATGAGCTCATTGTGTCTAAGAAGTTAGTCACAGGATCATGCATTGCGGAATGAGTAAAGTGACTTGCCGGTAACGAGATTGAACGAGGTATTGGGATACCGACGATCGAATCTCGGGCAAGTAACGTACCAATTGACAAAGGGAATTGTATACGGGATTGATTGAATCCTCGGCATCGTGGTTCATCCGATGAGATCATCATGGAACATGTGGGAGCCAACATGGGTATCCAGATCCTGCTGTTGGTTATTGGCCGGAGAGATGTCTCAGTCATGTGTGCATGGTTCCCGAACCCGTAGGGTCTACACACTTAAGGTTCGGTGACACTAGAGTTGTTATGGGAATTAGTATGCGGTTACCGAATGTTGTTCGGAGTCCCGGATGAGATCTCGGACGAGGAGTTCCGGAATGGTCCGTAGATAAAGATTTATATATGGGAAGTCCTTATTCGGTCGCCGGAAGTGTTCGGGGGTTTATCGGTATTGTACCGGGACCACCGAAAGGGTTCCGGGGGTCCACAGGGAGGGTCCACCTGCCCCGGAGGGCCCTATGGGCTGAATATGGAGGGGAACCAGCCCCTAGGTGGGCTGGGCGCCATCCCCCTAGGGCCCACGCACCTAGGGTTTAGGGGAAACCCTAAAGGGGGCGCCCCCTTGGCTTGGGGGGCAAGCCACCTCCCCTTGGTCGCCCCCCCTCTAGATCCATCTGGAGGGGGCCGACCCCCTCTCCCTTGTCCCTATAAATAGAGGGGAGGTGGGAGGGCTACCACACCCTTCCCCTGGCGCAACACTCTTCCTCCCCAACACCTCCTCCTCCATAGTAGTGCTTGGCGAAGCCCTGCCGGAGAACTGCTAACTCCACCACCACGCCGTCATGCTGCCAAAGTTCTTCCCCAACTTCTCCTCCCCCTTGATGGATCAAGGAGGAGGAGACATCCCTGGGCTGTACGTGTGTTGAACGCGGAGGCGCCATTGTTCGGCGCTTAGATCGGAATCAACCGCGATCTGAATCGCTGCGAGTACGACTCCTTCATTCGCGTTCTTGTAACACTTCCGTTTTGCAATCTTCAAGGGTATGAAGATACACTGCCCTCTCTCTCGTTGCTAGTCTCTCCATAGATTGATCTTGGTGATGCAGAGGGCCATGAGGCAGGGGGCGCACCCAGGGGGTAGGGCGCGGCCCCCACCCTCGTGGACGGTGGGTGGCCCCCCTCTGGCACTTCTTTCGCCCAATTTTTTATATATATTCTGAAACATGCTCCCGTGAAGTTTCAGGACTTTTGGAGATGTGCAGAATAGGTCTCTAATATTTGCTCCTTTTCCAGCCCAGAATTCCAGCTGCCGGCATTCCCCCTCTTCATGCAAACCTTGTAAAATAAGAGAGAATAGGCATAAGTATTGTGACATAATGTGTAATAACAGCCCATAATGCAATAAATATCGATATAAAAGCATGATGCAAAATGGACGTATCAACTCCCCTGCTACCTCTTTTAGCACTGCGTTGGTTTTCCCCAAAGAGGAAGGGATGATGCAGTAAAGTAGCGTAAGTATTTCCCTCAGTTTTTGAGAACCAAGGTATCAATCCAGTAGGAGGCTACGCGCGAGTCCCTCGCACCTGCACAAAACAAATAAATCCTCGCAACCAACGCAAATAGGGGTTGTCAATCCCTATAGGGCCACTTACGAGAGTGAGATCTGATAGATATGATAAGATAATATTTTTGGTATTTTTATGATAAAGATGCAAAGTGAAATAAAGGCAAAGTAAATGGCAAAGTAAATAACTAAGTAGTAGGAGATTGATATGATAAAGATAGACCTGGGGGCCATAGGTTTCACTAGTGGCTTCTCTCGAGAGCATAAGTATTCTATGGTGGGTGAACAAATTACTGTTGAGCAATTGACAGAATTGAGCATAGTTATGAGAATATCTAGGTATGATCATGTATATAGGCATCACATCCGAGACAAGTAGACCGACTCCTGCCTGCATCTACTACTATTACTCCACTCATCAACCGCTATCCAACATGCATTTAGAGTATTAAGTTAAAAACAGAGTAACGCCTTAAGCAAGATGACATGATGTAGAGGGATAGACTCATGCAATATGAAGAAAACCCCATCTTGTTATCCTCGATGGCAACAATACAATACGTGCCTTGCTACCCTTACTGTCACCGGGAAAGGACACTGCAAGATTGAACCCAAAGCTAAGCACTTCTCCCATTGCAAGAAAGATCAATCTAGTAGGCCAAACCAAATGGATAATTCGAAGAGACTTGCAAAGATAACCAATCGTACATAAAAGAATTCAGAGAAGATTCAAATATTATTCATAGATAGACTTGATCATAAACCCACAATTCATCGATCTCGACAAACACACCGCAAAAAGAAGATTACATTGAATAGATCTCCACAAGAGAGGGGGAGAACATTGTATTGAGATCCAAAAAGAGAGAAGAAGCCATCTAGCTACTAACTATGGACCCGTAGGTCTGAGGTAAACTACTCACACTTCATCGGAGGGGCTATGGTGTTGATGTAGAAGCCCTCCATGATCGATGCCCCCTCCGGCGGAGCTCCGGAACAGGCCCCAAGATGGGATCTCGTGGATACAGAAAGTTACGGCGGTGGAATTAGGGTTTTGGCTCCATATCTGATCGTTTGAGGGTACGTGCACTACAAAAAAAGACACATCCGTGACATTTTGGGCCGAACGAATTTTTTTTCTGTCATACATATTACACTTCTATGACGATAATTGTGACAAAACCCGGTATCATCATAGATGTGGTGGGCTCCTACTTCTATGACAAAAAATCATGACAGACAATGGGATTTTCGTCCTGGGCAGGCCGAAGACGCGGCTGCATGACATTCTTTGGGCCGTCCATGATGGAAAAAACCGTGGTAGAAGCGAGGGGGAGGAAATCAGGGAGTTCCCGGTTACGGTGGGAGGTCGGGGGCCGAGCGATGCGCGCTTCTCTCGTACACGTACGCACGTGTGTGCGAGGCGTTGGCTCTAACTGAACCCGAGCGAGGCGTTGGGCTCTAACTGAACCCGAGCGATCGCACTGCAGGCTACGCGTTACTGAACCCGAGCGATTGATCGATGGCTGTTAACTAAACCAGATCGAGCGATTCCTTCACTACTGCTACTAACTAAAGCCGATCGATGCTGCCTCTGGATGAACAGTGAGCGTTGCCTCTGGATGAACAGTTCCCGGTGGGGGTGGATGAACAGGACCCCATGGTGTTGCCTCTAGATGAACATGACCCCGATCGATCGAGCCGGTTGGGGCTGGATGAACAGGACCCCGTGGAGGGCTGGATGAACAGGACCACCCCGTGGAGGGCAGGATGAACAGTAGATGATGGAGGGCAGGATGAACAGTAGCCCGTGGAGGGGTGGTTGAACAGGATCCCGTGGAGAGGGCTGGTTGAACAGTAGCCGGTGGAGTAGCGCGCGGTGGAGGCTGGATGAACAGGAGCCCGTGGATGAACAATCGCAGGTGGAGGCTGGAGGAGGTCGACGGTGGATGAACAGTAGCTCGTGGAGGCTGGAGGGGGTCGACGGTGGAGATGAACAGTATCCCGTGGAGTCCCGTTTTGCGGTACGCCACACCCCTCCCGATGAACAGGACCCCCGTTTCGACTGTAGCGCTCCAACACAAGTCCGTTTCCTCCGTTTTGCGGTACGCCACACCCCTCCCGATCAACAGGACCCCCGTTTCGACCGTAGGAGGTCCATTTCCTCCATTTTGCAGTACGCCACACCCCTCCCGATGAACCGGATCCCGTTTCAAACATGGCCGGCCGAACAGAAGGCTGTTTCCTCCGTTCTGCGGTACGCCAGGCCTCGTTTCCATCGCCTATTCCGTCCAAGCCCTCCCGATGAACATGACGCATTCCGTTGCCTCCCCATGAACACGACGCATTCCGTTGCCTCCCCATGAACACGATGACGATGATGTTTCTCCGTTCCTTCCCAGCCATGTACACGAGCCCTGGCCATACGTATGCACGAGTAGGCGTTCGAGACCCCGCCCGTATGTACACATACATGGCCGTATTTTCTTTCTTGCATCCTGGCCACTGTACCTACGTGTACATGCTATGTGTGCGCCTCTACTACGACACGTGCGCGCCTCTACATCCACCAGTATATATGTATGTACACGTTTGCGACCAGAATGACAACGCTACGTACGCTTCGACCAGGTGGGTCCCGACTATCAGGCACTTCTTTGCGTGCGAAGATGTAGCTGGTGGGTCCCAGCAGTCAGGGGAAAACGTTTTTTTCGCGAAATACGGTGGCCCGTCCGGTGGGTCCCCGCTGTTAGGTGGAGGAATAATTATTTTGCACGTAATAAGGAAGCACTTCCTTGCTGCGGCTGTGGACCCAGCTGTCAACCTCTCCACGTACAGTCCACGTCCGATGGAAGCCGTTCTTTTACCACGTTGACCACGCCGCGCCGAGAGCACCAGGGCGGTGGACGACGGCGAGGCCTAGGAAGGGGACGACACAGAGCCGGGGAAGACGCGATAGTGGGTGCCCAAATGTAGAGGAGTATGAGGGTTCACTGGTTCGCTGCGGTGTGAGGCTACCGTCGCCGCAGAATAACAGGGGGTGTGGGTGAGTAGAGGGATGGCCTGGCCAGTGGTGGGTGTTGTAGGGGGCGGGGAGGCCTCCGCCGCATCGCAGCCGGCCACGGGAGGCAGGAGCACGAGGCACGACCGGCGCTGGTTTGGGCGGCTGGAGCAAGAAGAGCAGAGGTTGAAGAAGCACTACGGTCGTTGGATGGACATCGTACGGTCACTGGAGCTAGAATCGTGCATATTGACTAAGTTGACAAAGCCCTCCGTCCCCGTCAACTTAGTAGGCCCACAAGTCAGCCTCCCACCAAGGTGGGTCCCAGCTAGCAGGGGTATTCATTTTTTTTGTGCGTAATAAGGAGGCACTTCCGGTGGGTCCGAGCTGACAGCAGGGGGAATGTTTTTTTCACGAAATACGGTGGCCGGTCGGGTGGGTCCTAGCAGTCAGGGGCAAACATTTTTTTCGTGATATACTGATGGGCGTCCAGTGGGTCCCTGCTGTCAGGTGGAGGAATAATTATTTTCCGCGTAATAAGGAGGCACTTCCTTGTGGCTGCCGTGGACCCAGCTGTCAGCCTCTCCACGTACAGTATTCTTCCGATGGAATTCGGTTGTTGAGCATATTGACCACGCCGCGCCGACAGCACCACGGCGGTGGACGACGGGGAGGCCTAGGAAGGGGACAACGCGGAGCCGGGGAAGACACGGCAGTGGATGCCCACGCGGAGAGGAGTACGATGGTTCACTGGTTCGGCTGCGCTGCCGTCGCCGCAGAATAATAGGGGGTGTGGGTGAGTGGAGTGGAGGGATGGCCTGGCCAGCGGTGGGAGTAGCATGGGGGCGGTGAGGTCCCCGCGGCAGCACAACCGGCCACGGGAGGCAGGAGCAGGCGGCACGACTGGCGCTGCTTTGGGCGACTGGAGCAAGAAGACCAGAGGCTGAAGAAGCACTACGGCCGTTGGATGGACATCGTACGGTCAGTCGAGCTAGAATCGTGCATATTGACTAAGTTGACAAAGCCCTTCGTCCCTGTCAACTTAGTAGGCCCACTATACTGGGGCCCAGCTAGCAGGGGGAGTATTCATTTTTTTGTGCGTAATAAGGAGGCACTTGCTTGCGTGCGAAGATATAGCTGGTGGGTCCGAGCTATCAGCAGCGGTAACATTTTTTCCACGAAATACAGAGGCCGTTTCGGTGGGTCCCAGATGTCAGGTGGAGGAAATCATTATTTTGCGCATAATAAGGAGGCATTTCCTTGTGTGCGGCCGTGGACCCAGCTGTCAGCCTCTCCACGTACAGTCCACTTCAGATGCATGTCGGTCGTTGACCACGCTGACCACGCCACGCCGAGAGCACCAGGGCGGTGGACGACGGCGAGGTCTAGGAAGGGAACGACATGGAGGCAGGGAAGACTCGGCCTTTGTTTTTGTTTCCCATGCGGAGGGGAGTACGACTGTATGAGGGTTTACTGGTTCGTTTGCCGTCGCCGGAGAATAACAGCAGGTGTGGGTGAGTAGAGGGATGGCTAGGCCAGCGATGGGAGTACGGTGGGGCAGTGAGGCCTGCGCGGCAGCACAGCCGGCCGCGGGGAGGAGGGAGCAGGCAGTCCTGCCGGCGCTTGTTTGAGCGGCTGGAGCAGGAAGAGCAGAGATTGAAGAAGCAGGACGGTCGTTGGGTGGACATCCAACAGTATACAGGCCATATGTGGAAAGCCTCAAATATGTGGAAAACAGCATACAACCCATCTGCCATTATTTCAAATAATTTACAACCTATTTGCTAATTCTTACGGGTTTTTTTGGAGCCCATATTCTTTATGTTAGCATTACAGCCCATATTGTGGCCATGGTTAAAATATTATACGAAATTTTGCATATGTCGGTGCGGTCTGAACTGTTTTTAATCCCGAAATTTCGAGTCACATTCAGACTGATTTAAAAATAAATGTATATCAATATAAAATCCAATAAATTGTCCATGCATAAAAATCAATGCAATTTAAAATCTCGAAATGAAAAAAAACATATTTGAAAATAATTGCTGGTTTGATGTGTTTTAAAAATGTACAACCCATTTCTCATTACTGATAGGCCATTTTCTCGGCCAGCCAAATGAAGCTCTCCTCGTCTTGAAAGATTTGCAGCCCAACAGGCGTGATAAAGCGACTTACTTGACAAATCACAAAAGAACCGGGCTAGCCATTTTCAGAAAGAAAAAAACTACTGGGCTGGTCTGTGGTAAACATAGAAGAAAAGGCTGTCTAGACAGGCCGGAGTGTCCCGCACAGCCCAGTTGACACCCTGCTTCCGTCTCAAAAACAAATTAGATAAATGCCACTCCAATTATGGCGATTCATAAAAATGCCACTACAATTTCCAAACTTTGAAAAATGCCACTGCAATTTTTGCAAACTTTGAAAAACGCCACTGCAGTTTGCAAACTTTGTAAAACGCCACTCCAGACTTCGAAAAATGCCACTAGAAATGGCAGGAAATGGCATTTTTCAAAGTTTGGAAATTACAGTGGCATTTCTCGGATACACCAGATTTGGAGTGGCATTTATCAAATTAACCCAAAACAAAAATAACTAGGCGAGCTGCTGGGTCCCTGGTGTCAGCCGCTCGTTGTGCAATTCTCTCGTTTATTGACTACGTTGATAATGGCATGGGACCCAGATGTCAGAAATACACTAGGAGGAGCCATTTTTTTGGCTTGAAATAAGGAGGCACTTGCTTGCGTACTGCCATGATCTTGGCGGGTCCCTGCTGTCATCCTCTCCACGTACAATCATCTCCTGATAGTGTACGCGTCAACTTGCTAGGCCCACAAGTCAGCCTCTAAACCGTGGAGGACAAATACAACCCATTTAAAAAAATAACAACCCATTCCATACATTCAAACGGAAAGTTCAACATTCAGAGCAAAGTAACAGGTCCGATCCACATATAGAGTACTGAACTTCCACGTTGACAACCATCATAGCCAAATCTAACTATCTACTCCCACTAACACTCTAGTAGCGTACAAGTACTAACTTACTCTTAGCTAACTAGACGATGCCGGCCGCCATCTGCTGTCCATGCTAAACGCCGGCACCGGCGTCCTCCGCCTCGCCTCGGACTTGCCAGAGGTGCGATAGGGCGCGTTGCTCGCGCGCGTTGGCCCTTTCCATGCCGGCGTGGTCCACCGAAGCTTTGGCTTCCAAGCGGGAAACCCACTTGACGAGCTGGTAGTAAAAATCGGCGTCGCGAACGCGTGCGTGCCCGACAGCCTCCAGGACTATTTGCCGGGCGCCGACCTCCACGTAGTCGGCCCAGTTGTGGGCACTCTGCTCGTGACTCAGAGCGTCGGTGCGCTGCTACTCCATATCCCGCTGGCGGCGCAAATCGGCGATACGCTGCTCCTCCGCCAGGCAGTCATGCTCCAACAACTCCTGCTCCTCCGCCATGCGGTCTTGCTCCAACAACTCCTCGATCTCCGCATTGCCATCTAAAGACAGATAGAATGCCTCCTCCCTCCGTCTGCCTTCCGGTGAAAACCCGAACACTAGTTCCGGCGGTGACCACCTCCGGCGTCACCTACCGCAGACGATCGGGGGCATGGCGGACGTGGCGAGCGACGTCGGGCCGGTGGGGGCTTATGAGGATATGGCGAGTTGGGTCACGGTGGCACCTGAGAAGGCCGGGAAACAATACTTATAGGCGGAAGGTAGCACGATGGTCATCGAAATTGAATGCATAATGGCTTAGCATGCCAGCTTGCCGTGGAAAACTAGAGAAACTGAAATTATGACTGTGCCGTCCCGTCCCGTCTGGGTCGCACGTCGGCATGGCGGTCAAACGAGTGCACTCGAATCATCTCCCTCCTTGTCAATAATGATTCCACGGATTTAGAGCGTATCATTTTTCGCATCAGTTAGCTGCCTTAATTACGGCCGGCTGCATGGAGGCACTCAGAATCGCTCGCAGGCAGTACGTGAAGCAGCATGCAACGAGTCGCAGTCGAGGGCACGCATGCAGCCACTTAAATCGCTGGAATTAATTAGGCTTAAACTTCTGCATGCCATTAATTATTGCCATGCCTTGGTCTTGCTGCTTTGCTCACGGGACTAATAAATCCCGGACGGAGGGAGTACCTTGGTTGGTGAGAGGTTTCAATTAAGCCCTGCAAACCGGAAAGGAGGTACTAGTACGTGCGTGATCCGCTATTTATTCGTGTAGGATCGAGTAGGTCGTTTCTTGAATTGAGCCTTGCAAACCGGAAAGGAGGTAGTACGTGCGTGATCCGCTATTTATCTGTGTAGGATCGATAGTGTAGCTTGTCAGTTTCTTCAGAGGTAGGCATTTTTATCCGTGTAGGATCGATAGTGTAGCCTGTCAGTTTCTTCAGAGGTAGGCATTTTATTCAAAAAACTGCCACTTCACATCTTGCATCGCAAATAAAACTGCCAGGAGCGCATTTGTAGGCTAGCTAGTGATCGATCAGTAACTTGTAAACACTGAGCGAACAGAAATAAGTAACTCTTAATGCATCTCAATGATTCGCAGATCATATACGAATATGTAGCTCCAAAAGCAAAGATCAGCCACTTCGGATCTTGCATCGCAACTAAAACTAACTAGTACGATTCCCATACATAAGATCAACATGTTAATGCATCTCAATGATTCACAGATCATATACAAATATGTAGCTCCAAAAGCAAAGATCTAGAAAAAACATCTATTCTTCCTACTAACATGGATGCTTCTCTTGGCCAACATTCAGTACAGACTGAAAGACAAATTTGTTTGTGAAGTCTACAATTCCTCTTGCAAACGTAAGTGGTTTCACCAACAGCTGGAACCATGAGAATGAACCACACATGATGGAGGAACATCCACTGCAATATGATTTGGTCTTCTCTCGATCACACGGCGAGACTATTTTCGGAATACAAACTTTAACTTAGGCAAAATGATGCCCATTGTATAATCAGACCAAAGCAATGAAGCACCTAGTGTTGGCCAATAAATAGTACAATACTACTTTTCTGCAGTCCATGAAGTGACTATCCAATCTTTCTGTGTCTATTTTCAAATGGCACTGCATGCAGTGACTATACTATTCTCTTGTGCAGTTCAACCAAAATTGCGGGCACTTTGTTTGTTTGCCAAATAGCAACGGGCAGACATCTCTGTCTGCACAAATATCAAGCAGCTAGTAAACATATACCACACCTTGTATTTTCGGTTTAAACATGTCTCTTCCGCTTAGCATCTGTCATGTTCTGCACTGTACAATCTGATACAGTTATGTTTTGCCCTGGACAATTTCATACTGAATTGATTTGCTGGTTCAGAGTAGAAATATAGCACCAATTCTTCATCAGACCAAGGATATCCATGTTAGCAGTAATGGAAGAGGTGAAATCGATACAACCGAAATTGAGCATCCAATCATTGAATCCTGTCCCGCACCTCCAATGTAGGTCCACCCTGCCAATAAATTCACATGCAAACCACTAGTATTACTATCTAATGACAGTACAAAAAGAGTAGCAAGATAGTAGCAAACCATGTACCTTCGTAATGAACAGCTCATAGTGCCACCAATTGGATATAAAGGTTTGGAAAAAAACATGCTCCTAATGTTGAACCAGTTGGACTTTTTGTGCAGTTCCACTAAAAATCGAGCATCCCTGTTTGCATAGATATTGAAAGTGTGATTACTCTAAAAGTGGCACTAGTTGAAGCATAGACTCACAAATATAAGCATTCCAATTTCTTAATGGGAAAAGGTAGCAAGACTGTTTCTAACCACCTGTTTGAAGGAATAAATAAAGAAACAACGGCCGATGTCAGGAAGGCATACATAGTTTTTTCTGGAAAAGTGAGCCATTCCTGACCTTTCCTCTTCTTTTAAGCAAATTTTGTGCAGTTCTACTAAAATAAAATGCCATCACTGCCTTGAAAATTCAGTGACACTGTACAAAAGGAAATGACTTAACATTACATCATGATGTCAGGTATGTAGTCGATAGGCATTAGAGACAAACATACAGACCTCCTCAAGAGAACAACCGGAGGAGGAGGTGCCCACTCCTGACCTTTCCTCTTGTCTTCATAATTGTCTGTGCAGTTTAACCAAAATAAAATGACATCAGCCCCTTGGCATTTTGGTGACACTGTACAAAAAAATTAACTTATCTCATGAAAGTGAGGTATGTAATCTATAAGCATTAACAATTTAAAAATCTGAAGGTAGTAACAAGTTTCATCGTTGGCATACTGGCTGTGCAATAGCATTAGAATGCCTTAGCTGAAAAATCTTTAATACATCCACAATCAATAGCTGACCCTGAAATAATCCAGTGACATTAAATGGCATTGCTTAAATTTATGGGTGGCATTAGACTAAGAGCGGCATTAGTTAAATGTGGCATCACTTTAGCAGTAGCATTGCTTGACTTGACTGTTGGCGTTATACTAATAGCAAAAAAGTGGCAATAAGAGCATGGGAGGCCCATTCGGACAATGGGCGCACTAGTACGATGTACCTCCACGGACGCAGAGTGGTGAGGGAGGTATGGTTGCCCAGAGATACAAATATCCAGGCAGCATATGTGGATTACGTCCCATTTTTGTTCTCTTTAGCCACCTTTTTCCTATGCGAGGACAACAAACCGATCGACTTGGTCAGTCTCTATTGCGTTGTCATGCCTTTCTACCCTTCTTCAACCAAGAGACACGAGACTCGTTCCTTAGCTACTGATTTTCCCCTTTTCAACCTAGATGCGGGTTTGATGCCTACTCTCTTGGACAGTACAGTCTCCCTTCCTTTCCTTATTCAACCCAGACATGGATTAGTCTGCATGAAGTAGGGTTTCCTTTAATAGTGGAAATTATGATTTTCGTTTGCATGGCCAGCAGAGTAGAGGATAGCAAATTGGGAAGATGGTGGAGTGGAAAAAGATCCACATGCAACGACGTAGCAGATGGGGCAATAAAACAAGGTTATGGCTCGAAAAGAGGTAGCATACCTGAGGGTCGGCGGGAAGTGGCTTTGCTCGTGGTCGTCGTCCTCCGCACACACTACGGCAGCGAGCTTGGGGACGGAGGCCATCTCGCGCGGGCGCTAGGTCTGAGAGGACGGCCTTGCCGTCAGTGCGTGACCTCGCTCGCCGATGACGAGTGCGTCAACGCTGCACGTCGTTTTCTTCCCCGGCGGATATGTGACCACCGGTGAGGAGGGAGAGAGGGGCCGTCTTTTTTAGATCTGGAGAGAGGGTGGTAGTGTGAGAAGCAAGTGGGTAGCCCTTAGCAAGAAAGCGCTGAAGCTCCAGCATATATATCTTTTTTATACTACTGGTACTGGAGGTGGGGTAGTGGTAGAGTAGTTTATATTTTCTCTGTGTACAGTACTAGTTAGTCGTGCTTCAAAACTGATTGGCACGCCATTAAAAAATAAAGGTCGATAACTAATGTGGCACCTCGGGCCAACGCGGCCAGATCGCATTTTGCACGAGAAATTACACACCATGTTTTGTTGACATGTGGTCCCATTCCAATATATCAGTCAAACGACGGCGAGTAGTAGGAGTATTTCCGAGCGGACGTGTAGGCCGGGGCTCCTCTTCGTGAACCGTGGCAAACTCGCGACCGTCCACCGACTCTTCGCCTTTCCCTCTCAATTTGGAACTGTTGTCGCACGCTCTTCCTCTCCCTCCTCCATTTTCCTTCAGCCCTTCACCCTTTCTTCTGCCATTGTTCAATCATCTTCTCCATGGAGGGAACAGGCCGAAAACGACCCCGTTATTCTTGCCCCGATCTGAAAGATGACGTGGTGGAGGAACTCATTGATCGATGCGACGTCATCAGCTCGGCTAGCATGGCAGGTTCGTTCAAGCCCATTCTCGACTCAACTAATAACATCATTACAAAGTACCCAAGAGTCAAGGAGCGGTTTGATCTCCCCTATCTTCTTCGCCGTGACCCTGATGACTGGCGCCGACACGACGGAGGCCTCGCCCTGTGCCAGTTGATGCCCCTTGATAATGATACGTATGATGTTAAGATGCCATTGCTTGAGGGCAAGGCTTGGGCGGGCGCAAATGGAGATTGGGTTGTTTACATTGGGTCCAACTTCGAGTGGGAACTTGTGAATGTCTACACTTGTGATTGGGTTCCACTTCCAAAAATCTCATCACACTGCCCAGAGGTTGAGCACACCGGTATTGTACGCACGTTCAAATACGATCATTGTGACTGTCTTCTACGGAAGATAGCAATTTGTCGAGTTCCCAACCACTCTTGGAATTACAACAACTATCAAGTTGTTGCTATCTTCGACAAGCTTGTTGCCGTCCTTTGTGGTTCGACTCTGTAAGTGCATCTAGTGCCACCCCTAGTTGGTTTTGGAGTATTGACGACAAACCTAGTTGAGGGACTAATGTGTTTGTGAGAATTGCAGGATAACACAGGTAGAAGTCCCTCATTGATTCAGTTTTCCTACCAGAGATGGCCCCTAAAAATGTATGAAGACATCGATGGCAAAGGTGGTATATGAAGATATACACATTGAAGACTATGACATGAGAAGACGTGACATGAAGCATATGGAGCTCGAAGACTTAGATCTTTCGTAGTTCTTTTTCTTCTTTATTGAGTCATAGGAACCACCGTACTGTTAAGTGGGGTCCAAGAGAACCAGTCAGAATGACTGAAGTGATGCTTAACCAAAACCTATGTCTTCGAGTGAAGACTATGAGAGCGAATCTTGTCCAGAGTCGGACAAGTCAGCTTTGCTTGTAGCCCAAGTAAAGTTGCCGTGTGAGTTTGAAATCTGACCGTTGGAACACGCGTCAGTTCCTTAGTGACCCAGGGTCATTTCGGACAAATCAGGTTGGGTTGCCTAGTGGCTATAAATAGCCCACCCCCTACAACCATAAATGGTTGGCTGCTCAGAGTTAGAGTACGGCTTTTGTCGTTTGAGAGCAACCCACCTCGAAGCCTTTGAGAGAGAATTCCTTGCGAGGATAAAGCCCTAACCACCCAGAGCCAAAGAGAATTAGGCATCACTTGAGTCTTCTTGTCTGTGTGATCTGAAGACTTATTACACTTGAGGACTGTGAATCCTCTAGCCGGTTAGGCGTCGCGTTCTGAGCGTCCAAGAGACATTGTGGATCCCCGGTGAACAAAGTCGGTGAAGGTTTGGGAGTCTACCATGAAGACTTACCAGAGTGATTGGGCGAGGTCTGTGTGACCTTAGCTCAAGGGGGATACGGTGAGGACTGGGTGTCCTGAGCTGCGTGTTCAGGACTGGGTGTCCGGGACTCTGTGTCCTCAGATTTAAATACCTAGCCGCCCTAACCATACGTACAGTTGTCACAGCAACCGAAACTGGTCCAACAAATCATTGTCTTCAACGAGTCACTGGTTTCATCCTTCCCTTCCCTTTACTTACTGTTGTTCCTTATGAAGTCATTGTATGATTGCACTATCTTTTGTCTTCACTGAGTGACTGCGTGTTCCGTTTGGCTTCTTAATATCTTCCTACATGATCCTTACTACCTAGCTGCTATTAGTCATTGTGCTTTCACTTCATTGAATACATGACTGTGGTTTACCTAGTGTAGTCTACCTTCCGCTGCATGGTTATAGGTTTATTTCTATCGTTTGTCTTCAAAACTTTCACGTTTTGAAGACTTTCATAAAAATCGCCTACTCACCCCCCCTCTAGTCGATATAACGCACTTTCAATTGGTATCAGAGCAAGGTACTCCCTTGTTCTGTGTGATTCGGTTTAACCACCTGGAGTTTTAGCTATGTCCACTGCAGGGATAATTAAAGTCTCCGCTGCGTGCCCCGTCTTCGATGGAACTGAATATCCCTACTGGAAGAATAAGATGCGCATGCATCTTGAAGCCATTAACGTCGACCTATGGTATGTCGTCAAGAACGGCATTCCCAAGGCTGGAGAAGGTGTCACTGCTGCTGATGTCAAGAAGTTCGTTCAACTGGACTCTACTGCCAAGAATATCATCTGTGGTCATCTGACCAAAGGAGAGTATGGCCTTGTAAGTGCTTTGGAAACATCTAAGCTAGTCTGGGACTGGCTCTCCAAGGTCAACGAAGGCGTCTCAACCCAGAGAGATCAAAGAATCAGTGTCCTTCGCAACCTCTTCAACCGCTTCAAGTGAAATGACAATGAGAATGTCCAGCTCACGTTTGATCGACTCACTGACATCACAAATGAGCTTCAAGCCATCGGCGCTACTGAGATCACCAAGCATGAAGTCGTCAAGACACTACTGAGATCACTTGATAGCTCGTTTGACACCCTAGCCCTGATGATTCAAGAACGTCCTGATTTCAAGACACTCGATCCGTCTGACATACTTGAGAGGCTCAACACACATGAGTTTCAGCTTTCTGAGAAAAGAGATATCTACGGTCCAAACTATGGGCGAACTCGTGCCTTGAAGGCAAAAGCTGTCTCCTCATCTGAAGAAGAATCTGACAGCAGTTCTGATGACCCTGAAGACATTGGAAAGGAACTTGCTATGCTTGTGAAGAAGTTCCAAAAATTCACCAAGAAGAAAGGCTTCAGGAAGTCTTCACGATCAAGCTCAAGGAATGATGAAGCTTCTGCTCATGACTACAAGAAGAAAACATGCCACAAGTGCAAGAAAACTGGCCACTTCATCTCTGAGTGTCCGCAGTGGGACAATGAGAACAAAAAGAAGAAGAAGAGCAAGGAATATGACTCTGACGACAAGAAGAAGAAGAAATACTCAAAGTCTTCTTCCAAGTCTTCCTCAAAGTCTTCATCACACAAGAAGAGCTCATCTGGCAAGGCATGTGCGTTTGTTGGCAAGGAAATGGATTCAGAGGAGGAGTCCGCTTCTGAGGAGGCGGAGGTGGAGTCTGAGGAGGAGTCCGATTCTGGCGTTGCAAGTCTGGCTACAACATACGTTGCCAAGTCCATCTTCAACACTGAAGACAATGACTTCATCACCGACACCAATGCAAATGACAAGGACTACTCCGCTCCTACCTACTGCTTCATGGCACGCGGTGCCAAGGTAAACACACGCACTACTCACTATCAAACATCTAGTGAAGATGACTCTGATTGTGGTTCAAGACCCAGCTACAAAACACTTGCTAAAATTGCAACTGAACAACAGAAAGCTATGGAACATATTCAAAAACTGTTAGACAAAAGCGATGATCTGTTAGGCGCTGAAATGACTCGATCTGAGTCCTTAATTGAAGACATAAAAAATCTTCACGTTAAGTATGAGGAACTTGAAAGTCGTCATGAAACGCTCTCAACAACTCATGAAAAGCTTTCTTATGATTATCTTCAAAGGAAGCAAGATCTTGAGAAATTGAGAGCGGCTCATGAAGATCTTCAAAAGGAAAACAAGTCACTTCGCGCCGAATAGATCAGTTCCGCTCAGGAAGGATTTGAACCACCATGTCTTAAATGCATTGAGCGCGATAATGCTACTTCTATTGCTGAATGTTCTACTGTTGCTACTGTTGCAATATCTTCAACTGTTGATGTGGTAACTAACCCCTCTGCTGAAGATACCACTGCTATTGCCGATGAGAATGCTAGGTTGAAGACATTGCTTGAAACAGGGATGTACAAAAGTCTTAAAGGGCATCAGACACTATGTGATGTCCTCAAAAGGCAGATTCTGAACCGAAACCCGAGGAAAGAGGGTGTTGGGTTCGTAAGGAAAATGAATGCTGATGGCTCTTACTGGAAACCTGAGCAGTACCCCAAAGCCACCTGGGTTGCTGCAAAGGAACCTTTAGCAGATCCATCCAATCTATCTGGCTTCACTTGTGCTAACCCCATTGTCATTGATGAATCCTTTGATGCAAACTATAAACTGTTTAAGAATCAGAATGGTGAAGTGTTTGCCAGGTATATTGGTACTAACTGCAGGAATGGGCCGCCTATGAAGAAGATCTGGGTGCCGAAAAAGTGTTTGGAAAATCTTTCTGTGAATGTCATCATGACACCACAGGTGAAGAAGACAAACCCCAGACCACAGGCTTCATACGGTCCAAAGGCTTCATACAGACAGAGGACTCACCTGAGTCGCACTAACGCAAATGTTTTGCAGGGAAATCATACTCAGGCCTATGAATATGAGCGCGGTTCATCGAACCGCCATGTCCATAAGACCAAAAACTATTCTGCTTATTCTTATGAGTACTATTGTCCGCCTGCAAGACTTTTTGCTAGGGCTCCAAAGCCAAAGTTCTCAGATGCTGCACTTAGACTTATCGCTTCTAAGCCACCCTTGAAGATGTGGGTGGCTAAGAAAGCTTAACTCTCTTTTGCAGGGAAAGGTCTCCAGCAGAAAACCAAAATCGTCTGACGCTATTGCTGGGGACCTTAAACATCTTGTAGGGCGCAAGATCAAATGCCCGAATGGTCTTACTATGTACTTCGTTCCTGAATCGCTTGCTACTCTCCCTATCAGTCCTAATCTGGATCTAAGCTTTCATAACCCACTGGTTCGTCAAATGTTTTTGCTTCACAATTCTCTTCGTGAAGCCTATCCCCTTAACTGCACTGTAGGGTACGACACCAGCGTCTTTAGAATGGATTATTGATAGTGGGTGTACCAACCACATGACTGGCAAAAGAAGCCTTATTATGGACTCAACCTTACGTCCATCCGACAAGAGTCACATCACATTTGCTGACACTGGTAAAAGTAAGGTATTGGGTCTAGGTAGAGTTGCAATCTCAAAGGATCAACACATGGATAAATTCATGCTTGTTGAATCCCTTGGCTTCAACTTAATGTCTGTCTCAATGCTTTGCGATTTGAACATGATCGTAATATTTGGAAAATATCGTTGCCTTGTTCTAATGGAATCTGACAAGTCTCTAGTGTTTGAAGGGTATCGGAAAGATGATTTGTACGTAGTAGATTTCTCAGCAGGACCACAGCTTGGCGTATGTCTTCTAGCAAAAGCTTCAGAATGCTGGCTCTGGCATCGGAGGCTTGGGCATGCTGGCATGAGGAACCTCCACACCCTTGCAAAGAAGAAGCATGTCATAGGCATCGAGGGCGTCAAGTTCAAGAAAGATCACTTATGCGGTGCCTGTGAAGCAGGAAAGATGACGAGGGCCAAACATCCCTCGAAGACAATCATGACTACTACTCAACCCTTCGAACTGCTCCACATGGATCTTTTCGGTCCCACTCATTACTCAACTCTTACTACTACTGCTTGTCTCTATGGCTTTGTCATTGTTGATGATTATTCTAGATATACTTGGGTGCACATAATCCTCTACAAGACTGAAGTGCAGGATGTCTTCAGACGCTTCGCCAATCGAGCAATGAACAACTATGGCGCCGAGATAAAGCACATCAGAAGTGACAATGGCACTGAATTCAAGAACACTGGCCTTGATACATATCTTGATACCTTGGGCATCACACATGAATTCTCATCCCCGTACACGCCACAACAGAATGGCGTCGTCGAACGCAAGAACAGAACACTCATTGAGATGGCCCGAATGATGCTTGATGAATACAAGACTCCAAGAAAATTCTGGCCTGAAGCCATTGATACTGCATGCCATACAATCAATCGTGTTTATCTTCACAAGCTTCTGAACAAGACATCTTATGAGCTCCTTACTGGCAAGAAGCCAAATGTCAGTTACTTCAGAGTATTTGGCGCCACGTGCTGGATCAAGGATCCACATCACACTTCAAAATTTGCACCAAAAGCACATGAGGGTTTTATGCTTGGATATGGAAAGGATTCGCACTCCTACAGAGTCTTCAATCTCTTTCATTATAAAGTGGTTGAAATAGTGGATGTGCGATTTGATGAGACTAACGGTTCACAAAGAGAACACCTGCCAAATGTGCTAGATGAAGTTCCATCCAGCGAATCAATCAAGCTAATGGGAACTGGAGAAATCATACCTTCTGAAGCTCAACCTGAAGAGGAAGTTATCATCTCCGCACGTGATCAACCTGAAGACAATGCTCAGCCTGAAGACAATCCCTCTAATAACGACAATGATCAGCAAGAGCAAAATCTTTGCCCTGTACATCCTCGTGTTGCCAATGAAGTGCAGATTGAGAGAATAATTGATAACATCAATGCACCCAGTCCGATCACTCATTCAAGGGCAACTCAGCTAACAAATTTCTATGGGCACTTTACATTCGTCTCAATAACAAAACCCAAGAAAGTTGAAGAAGCCTTCATGGAACCTGAATGGATTCAAGCTATGCAAGAAGAGCTTCAACAGTTTGAGCTGAATAATGTATGGGAACTGGTTAAGCGTCCTGATCCTCGGAAGCACAACATAATAGGCACCAAATGGATATACCGCAACAAGCAAGATGAGCATGGTCAAGTTGTCAGAAACAAAGCTCGTCTCGTTGCTCAAGGATATACTCAAATGGAAGGCATTGACTTCGATGTAACATTTGCTCCTGTGGCTAGACTTGAAGCCATACGCATACTGCTGGCCTATGCAAATCATCATAACATACTTCTATATCAAATGGATGTGAAGAGCGCCTTTCTCAATGGCAAGATTGAAGAAGAAGTGTATGTTGCACAATCGCCTGGCTTTGAAGATCCAAAACATCCTGACATGGTATACAAGCTCAACAAGGCACTACATGGCCTCAAACAAGCCCCTCGGGCCTGGTATGACACACTCAAATACTTCCTGAAGAGCAAAGGCTTCATACCTGGTTCCCTCGACCCTACTCTCTTCACGAAGACATATGATGGTGAACTGTTTGTGTGCCAAATATATGTGGATGACATTATCTTCAGCTGCACCAATCAGAAGTACAGTGAAGAGTTTGGATATATGATGCAAGAGCAATATCAGATGTCCATGATGGAGAGCTGAAGTTCTTCCTCGGTCTTCAAATACGACAGCAACGCAACGACATCTTCATATCTCAAGAGAAGTATCTCAAAGATTGCCTGAAGAAGTTCGGTATGCAAGACTGCAAAGGCTTCACGACGCCAATGCCAGCCAAGCATCATCTGGGTCCTGACGACAATGGTAAAGAGTTTGATCAAAAGGTATACCGCTCCATGATTAGTTCTTTGCTTTATCTATGTGCATCTAGGCTAGATATTATGCTTAGTGTTTGCATGTGTGCTCGATTTCAAGCGGCACCAAAGGAGTCGCATCACTTAGCTGTGAATCGAATTCTTCGATATTTGGCTCACACCCCAACTTTAGGATTATGGTATCCAAAGGGCTCAGAGTTTGATCTGGTTGGATTCTCGAATGCTGATTATGCTGGTGACAAAGTGGATCGCAAGTCTACATTAGGCACATGTCATTTTCTAGGACGATCACTTGTATGTTGGTCTTCAAAGAAGCAGAACTGTGTATCTCTCTCCACTGCTAAATCTGAATACATTGCTGCTGGATCTTGCTGCGCTCAGCTTCTGTGGATGAAGCAAACACTCAAGGACTATGGCATTCATCTGAAGCAAGTGCCACTCTACTGCGACAAGAAAGCGCCATCAAGATTGCCAACAACCCAGTTCAGCACTCGAAGACAAAGCACATTGAAATTCGTCATCACTTTCTCAGAGATCATGTTGTGAAGGAAGATATTGATATCATACACGTCAACACTGAAGAGCAATTGGCAGATATCTTCACCAAGCCCTTGGATGAGAAGAGATTTTGCAAGTTACGGTGTGAGCTAAATATCTTGGAATCCTCAAATGTCCTGTGATCAGGCACATATCCTAACACTTATGCATATTGATGACTTAGATGTGCAACACACGGAGTAAAGTATATCTTCAATCAATGAAGACATACATTCTAAGTGTGAATACATTAATGTGGAATTTGACTCCGGAGCGCCACGATAATTGTGCACCGTGTCTGGGTCTAATACTTCCTATACGGTGGGTAACGCCACCACCAAATTTTCTGTTCGAAGTGTTTCACTCATGGCGTTGCATTTGCTATGTCTTCACATTTGGTTTGGCTTCAATCTCAACATGTCTTCATGATTATCTTCACTATGTTGATTATATATATATATACTAGTGTTCTGTCCTCTACAGCATTCACTTATAGCTATGTCTTCTTGTTGAATCTTTTGAACTAAGTGAATGTGATCGGACCCTAACCTCTCTATGCTTTCTATCTCAAACTCTATCTCTCCAAATCATATGCATTCTATTGAAACTGTCGAATGTCTTCTCTGCGTCCTTGTTAGCAGAAGATACAGAGACAAACATTAAGTCCATTTTCAATGCTCATTCCTTCACCTGAAACCCGGAGAAGTGGGAATGACCACCCGACAATCCAGGCGTGCGTGGGACGTGGAACAACCCCCGATATGCTGCATGATGGCCATGTGTTCCTCAAATATGAATCGCTAGGGGCACCTGTGTAATAACACTGAGCCACCCCTGTCCCTATAAATACATGCCTCACCACAGTCATTATCTCTTCTTCCACTCTCGCACGAACCCTAGCGCCACAGCTAGCCCTCGACGACACCGGCGACGAAGCGCTTCGCTGCCGCAACCTCTCCGACGCCGTCTTCACGCCGACTGCGGACATCGTCCTCTCCGCCGTCGCCGTAGGTGTCCTCCGTTGCCAAGTTAGGGCATGGAAGATCGAACTGCTCGGCCTCCTCTTCCACTCCGTCTATCAGTTCTTCGTGTGGTAATTAAAACTTCCTTTTTATGGCCCCTTTGATCCTATAGCTTTATCACTTTCTACCACAAGCAGTTTCTATTCACACAAGTTGGATCTCTTTCATACTGCATCTCATAACATGCCTAGTATATTCACTTATGCTTCACAAAGTAGTTAGATTCCTCACTTGTACTGATCCGTGGATTCGTACAAATCTGGAACCAACTCCTTATCTATGAGTGAATGTCTTCGCACGATGAGGTCAATGTCTTCTAAACTGATTTATCTTCAAAATATTTTGAGAATGCATATGACCTCTTCCCCTTCCCTTGCACCTTAATGCTGTCACAGGTACATGTCCGTGGGAGAATCCCTTGGTTCTCATAGTCTGCATTCATTTGCAGAATTCTTACAGTATCACATAAATTCTCCCGAACCCAGTTCCTGTCTGTCCAGCAAGCGAAAGCCTTTGAAGCCTTTGAACGTATTGAAGCCTTTCAGTTTAAAGTTCATGGCTTCAGAGAAATCAGCAAGGAAGGGTGGCAGAAAGTGTCGTGGAGAAACATTAAGAGATCTGACCAATGACCTCTCAGAGCTGTACAAGACAGATCTTGAAGGGGATTACAATCAGCGCAAGACACGAATCCAATGGATTCGACGCTATTGGGCAAAATAGTGGTTCAAGTACAGATTTGTGACAAAGGAATATGCTGAAAAGAATGCCATCAAGCGACCATGGGGAGACATCCTCTACAAAAATCTTCAACCCATGACCAGAGATGAAGCCATTGAACAAGGATTCTATCCCTGCATGGTCCATGGGCCACAGCCTGCAGATGCACACTCATCGTCACTACTATGGTGTCGTGACGACATTCTGTTCAAGCGCAACTTCCAGTTTGCCCAGAACTCAGCAAAGCAGAATAAGAAGTCATTGGGACTAGACTTCAACCCTGGTCCTTCTGCTCCAAGGGCCGACGGCACACGAGATGCAGAACCCAATGTCGTCGGTCCTTTCTACAACCTTGAAGGTCTCATCACCCATATCTTGGTTCAAGGGACAGCCGTGAATGAGCCTGCAGATGACGCTGAATCAGATGAAGCGCCTGCAGCGCCGAAGCCAAAGAAGCAGCCTAAAGCTTCAAAGCCTGCCTCTGCTCCAAAAATCTCACGGGCAAAGCCACTGGCAACTGCACCTCCTGAAGACAGTGTGCAGTCTGAAGATTTGTCACGCATCTCCAAGCCCCAGAAGGTCAAGATGCCTCTGCCACACACCGGCCAAGAACTGACAGCTGCCGCTATTCTGCGTAATGATGCCATTGATCTGTCCAGTGATGAAGATCTTGCAGATGACGCTCTTGAGCAACTGATCAAGAGCAAAGAAGAAGCAGAAATCTTCAATAATCTGCCTCTCTTTGACGTGGCAATCATCCACAACTTCATTGATGAATGGTTTGACACGCCCAACATCAGCTTCGAAGATCTGCAACTTCCCATTGGCCTCAGTGTCGCCTTCCATGGCGCCATTGCTTCAGAGTTAGCTATCGCCCAACGCATTGTTGAACTGAAGCAGAAGATTGACTTTGAGAAATCTCAGTTCAAGAAGCATATGGTCAAGCTCAGCGTGCAAGAGGTGAAGAACTTCAAGATTATGCTGCACGAGCTCAAGGAAGCCTTTCTCAAGAAACATGCAGAAGCTCAGGGTTCTCGTGAGCGCATGAAGGTCCTGGTTGACAGGTGTGTGAAAGCCTACAATGAGGCTGAGAAGCGCAAGGCCCTTAGGCGTCCTGGCATCGACCCCAAGATGGCTGCAAAGAAGAAGAAGAAGCCCGCTATGGCTGAACCCGACGCACCAAGGCAGGAAGCAGTTCCCATTGTCTTCCCAACTAGCATGACTGGCTCGAAGCCCAAAGCCAGGTCTACTACTTCAGAACTGAAGAAGACCAGGACTGCTGAGGCTGAAGCAAGGAAGAGGAAACATCCTGAAGCCTCTGCTACTGCCCCCTCCAGGAAGAAGCGAAAGACCAAGAAGGAACGGGCTACTCCCACAGAGCCCTTGATTGTTGAACCCATCTCCATGGTTCACCCTGACGCTGAACCTCAAGAGCGCCAACTGACTGTCCATGAGCCTGCTTTCACAGGGGCTCATGAAGCTGAAGACATTCCAGCAGCTGATCCCATCGCTGCTGAAGACATTGGTCATCATGACCATGTTGAAGATGATGCAGTTCTTCCTCAGCTCGAGCACCAACAAGTATCATCGCCTGTGCTAACGCATAACGAACTCATTAGCATTGGTCGTCCTCTGACACCAATTGCTCAGGATGCATCATGAGCTGATCGCCCACAAGCACAAGAGGAAGAAGACTTTGAGGCCCAGCCAACTCCAACTCCACAGGCGTCGCCAGCGTTACACAGGCTTCGCAAAGGACCAAGGCCTCCAGTCTCTGAGTTTGAAGCTAAAGCTGCTGAAGACATTCCGGCTGCATCAGCCGATGAAGAAGAAACACCAAGCGATGTTACACCCCCGTCTCACCAAGAAGCCGTTCTCGAGGAGAACATGACTGTGACCGACCCTCCAGCTCGTCAAGTGGAGGTTGAGAATCTCGAGGCTGCCACCACTAACACCAATGAAGCCAATGACGCTGTCATGGCTGAAGCTAATGTAGAGCCTTCACTAACCCAAGCAGGCTGGTCCTCAGTTCGACTATCATGTTGAGCACAGGCCTCAGGTCCAGAAGCTAATCCCAAGATTGCCCAGGTTTCCAGGTCCTGCATCAGCACCTGGATCCTTCAATATCAATGGCTTCAAAGCAGACAACACTTTTTTCAATAGCTCCAGGAACCCCTACTCAAGGGAAAGAATATCATCTATCGGTTCTGGAGCTATCCGCGGCGAAGCTATTACTCCTGCATTCTATACAATCAAGGTCGCATCTTCCCACATAAGTGTCTTGACATTGAAGCAATAGCTGGTCTGCCCTGTCTGGAAGAAGCTCTGGATGGCTTCAAAGAGGTTGGATTGCTGCCGTTCATCACCGACCAAGAGCATTGGAATGAAGAGTTGCTGCTCCAATTCTATGCCACACTTCACATCCATGGGTACAACAGAGATCCGAAGACTTGGGTCCTGGAGTGGATGACAAGAAATGTTCATCATGAAGCCAAAGCCTTTGACATCATTGAGCTCACTGGTCTGCCCACTCCTGGCGATCTCTACGAACATGGCTGTCAGCTTCACAGTGAAGCTGTGGAGAGCATCTTTCAGAAGCCTGAACCTAACATGAGTCAGATGCTCAGTATGATGAAGCCATTGCCCCAAGATGTTGCATATCCCATGGAGTTCTTTGTTGAAGACCTTGAGTATCTGCCAAGGACTATCTATCACATCATAAGGCGAACTCTCTGGCCCATCAAAGGACATTCTCCACATGCCAAGCTGGAAGGTGCAATGAAGACTTTGGTCTTCTATATTCTTCATGGCAAATGCTTCAATGCACATAACTTCTTCATCCGCCAACTTGCTGCATCAGGCTCTGATCTTTTTGGCTTGAAGTTCTACGCTCCATGGATAATGCGGCTGATCAAACTCCACTCTGCCATCTCATATCAGCCATCTGCTCGCAATCATCGGATCTTTCTGCCTGATGTGGATATGTTTGTTGAAGCAATTTATCCTGAGCCTGCCAAGGAACCTCTAAGTCTTCAGAATGCGGAGCATCAAAGTTTTTCTCAGAACATTGAAGGAGTTGAAGCAGTCACTCATGTGTATCCTTTGGCTGGAACTACACGTGCACCGCATCCTGCTCTCACTGAAGCCACTGATAGCACAATTGCCCAATGACCCAAGAAGCACACTCGTGTTCTCAATGACCGAGAGCTTCTTGTGGCTCTTCATCAGAAACATGATAGGCATCATGACTGGCTGAAGCGTCAAATGCAAAGCCTCTTGGTGGATGTTAATCGCATTCGCAAACTTGCGACCAAGAATGCCTTTGTTGCACACGAAACCTCTCGACGCACCTGGAAAGGGCTGACGCTAATGTGCTCTGAAGATGATCTTCAAGAGGATGGCTTCTCTGAACACTTCAAGTTTGACTCCACACCTCCTCGAAGGGCAGTGCTGCGACGAACTCCATCTCTTGAAGACTCTGAGTTCTCTTCCTCTGCTGCAACTATGAATGCCAGAGTGATCGAGGATGAAGACGATGCTACTTCACGGCCACCTCCTTCAGTACGCTTCGACACTGCTCCAAGTTCTTCTGCACCGCCGAACACCACTGACGACCCTGCTGCTTCACCTACTCTTCATGGGAACGAGTAGATGCTCTATGTCTTCGAACCTTTTTGGTCCTTACTGACAAAAGGGGGAGAAGCATGTCAGGACCCCGACTCAATGCCACATCGATCTAGCATGTAACACCTCATATCACTTTGCGGCCTCACGCACGGTATTCCCACGTGTGTCGCCTTACCTTTGCCCGGGACCGTTTGCGTCTTTTGGCACACGTATATGATAGTGTCGCTAGCATCCATATGATAAGGAGCCCGGGCTGACATGGCTAGTCGTAAACCCAAAGTGGCACAGACTTACAGGGACAGGCATCCATGACCCAACATCGAACGTGTCGGTCATCAGCGAGTGAATCCAGGCTGTAGCACTGGGCTAGCAGGACTCCGGTGGACCGGGCTGTAGCGGGCTAACAGGACTCCGGTATTCATCGCGTGACATTTCCCCGAAGGGACAGACACAGGAACGAAGAAGGACACATGCCGGCCAGCCTAAGTGTTCCGGAGCAGTAGCAAGCTACCAAGGCTCAGTGAAACACTAGTAGACATTTCCCCGTAAGAGAGGCTACTAAAGATAAACAACTAGATGGTCAGATCCCACACATACCAAGCATTTCAATAACATACACACAATATGCTCGATATGTGCAAATACAACATGGCATCACAACATGACTCTATGACTCAAGTAATTTATTCAATAGGCTCCGAGGAGCGAGATATTACAAACATGGGTCTCATGACCCAACAATTAGAGCATACAAGTCAAAGCACATGCGGAAGCTTAACATGTCTGAGTACAGACATCTATAAATGAAAAAGGCTGAGAAGCCTGACTATCTACCAGATCCTGCCGAGGGCAGCAAGGGTCAGCGACGGTGGCGCTCGGCCGGTTGTGTGCGAGAGGGACGGAGAAGGGGAGAGGCGATGGGAGAGGTCGAGGGGGTTCCAGGGGGTCGGGGCAGCGCCGAGAGGATGACGCGAGGCGTCGCGGTGTCCAGGCGATGCAGACGAGCAGGGTGGTGGCGTGGCGAGCTCGGGCGCGTGCGCCGAGTCCCTCCTCTGCCTACTGGCGCGAGGAGGAAGGCGACAGGGAGGAGGAGGTGGGCTGGGCCTGCCAGCTAGGCCGCCAGGTAGGTTTGGGCCGGGTGGGCTGAGAGGTGAGCGCCAGGTAGGCTTCTGCTCTTTTTTTTTATTTCTGTTCTGTTTCTTTTATTTAATATCTTTTGCCATTGTTTGAATTTAAACAAATTCAAACAATGCCAAAAACTCCTCTGAATATTTTTATTTTGCTAGATGGACTTTTCCAAAAGCTTATAAAATATTTCAGGGGTATTTGAAATTATATTCTAGTTATATGAATATAATTCAAATTCAAATAACTAATGATTTAAATTCAAAGTCCCAAAAATAAATCCTTTTAAAATGTTCATTATTTTTGGTTTGGATCAAAACCCTTGCCAAAAATATTAAACATCTAAGAGGAGCATTTTGGAACAATGAATGAGATTTTAGGGTTTTTGCCCTTCTTTTATTTAGGGTTTTGAGGCTTCTGACTTCCTCAGTTCAAGTTTTTAAAAATTTAAACATGATGCACAGATGGAAGCAAGCACAGGACAGGCCAGAGCTAGGGATGTGACAACTCACCCCCACTAAACAAGAATCTCGTCTCGAGATTCAAGCGTAGGGTAAGGTGAAGGGTAACACAGACTAGTATAATCTTCACGATCCAGGGTGCACTTCAGTTGAACGTTGATTCATTCACCATCATTGTCTTGAAGTCTTGCCTTGAAAAATCCTGTCAACATGACATGGAGGGAAGAAGGAGACTCTAGAAGGGTCGATCTTCTTGAAGATCGAACAACTCACGGAATGAGACATAAGACCATCTCTCGGGTTGAGACACGAGATACACATCAAGAGGGGTGGAAAGAAATGGATGATGAAGGTTCACTAGGTGGGCAACAATTCCACACTTAAGAAGGTGGTAAACGATTGTCCACGTAGCGAGGAGTTGAGTTGCCATGATACCACGACGAAACATCCTGGAGGAGGGTGATTCGTAGGTTATTTCCTTAAGTGGCAAAAAGAATTACCTTTGATTCAGAGATCATTGAAAACCTTTATACCAGCCTAAGGCAATTCTCAAGCGATCGTTTGGAGGGGGTCGGTAGAATGGCATACTCGGACTTGGATGATGTGGATTACCTTGTTGAAGACAACGTAATGGATGAATTTGCTTATCACCGGAAATGGAAGAGACCCATGGTAGAATGGCACATTGGCGGTGCAAGCTGGGAACAAAATGCAAATGCTGGGAATGATTCTGGTAACTGGGGAAGAACCCAACAATAGAGAGTGAATTCACTGTTTGAATAGGTCATAGCATTGCCGAGGAAACTGAGAGCAAACCCAGTTAGTGCCGATGATAACACGTAGCGCTTGTGCGTGCTCTCAAGAACTTGAGCATTTCCATATTCATCAGGGTTTTACCAATATCCGTGTCAAGGATCCTGGCAACACAACTTGCTACCACGATGAATGATGATGGATGATGCAGATGCAAAGGAAGATAACACTTCTCAGATTTCGTCTTAGCGAGGCCAAGGAAATAAAATCTGGATGATCGACCGAGAGACATTTAGCACTCCGCTTCTAATGTTCTCCTTGATGTGCTAGTGTAACCCATTCATAGATATGGTTTGATATCTAGAACATCAAGTAAAAGGTCGGACTTCGGGAATACAAAAATCCATAGGGGCAACTAGGGAGTAAACCCTACGAAATCCCTATGGGGAGGTGGCCAACTTCATCAATCAAGATATTATAATAACAGGTTTTCCGGCTGGGTGTGTTGGCCACGACATCCACTTTACCGGTTATCGCGCGACCAATATTATAATTCTTGGGAAATATTCCAACCATCATATCTGCCTGAGATTCAGATCTGGTTGGTGTCAGGATATTCCAGACTCATCGAGTCTAGGAAGAAAAACGGAAGTTTGCAACACAATTCGACGAGATAACGTTGCGAGATTCTCGGGAAATGAACTACTATAGCAAACTCCAAAACATGAGCTGGTTCTGCTACAAACATGTGAACACGTTGTCCAAGACAAGCATGACCACAAAGTAGTCTTATAATAAAACACTACCGAGTTCAGGAGGGGGAACCATCAACGAGGGTATCGAAGTCCTTACATAATTCCGGATTAGCTCTTATGAAGGAACTCCTTCTCCTTGAACAAATCAATCAGTGGCTTGGTGTGCTAGGGGTACATATAGATTGAAGGTTGCAAGTCTTCAAACCACAGAATTCTTCGCACGTGTGCATGACTGATTTGGGATGATTCCAAAGGAAACAACATTGACTTTCTCGAATCCACGGCGGCAACTTGCATCAGATGCACATGAATTAAAGGAAGTCACTACCTTTATCCAAACATATGCTTCATGAGCTAGCATGAACAAATGCTTTCAAAAGTTTCCAACACTAGCTTAATGTTCAACAAAATCATGAAGGAGATAAGGATGTTGTCAATGGGCTCAACAACAATTCATCTAGGTTTCCTTTTAAAAGGAATTCCATAGTTAAGTGGACACGGTGATAGTATTGGTCAGACCAAAGATGTAATGGTGCATGCTCGAGGGATCAACCACGAATAAGACAACATTACGAACATCGTTGGTACTGATTTGATTTGACGATAGCCCACACTCAAATCAAAGGATTGATAAGACAATAGGTCCAGCAACTGATCACAAGGACCAATCGATGAAGATATCATCTTTCTTCAGCACACCCTACACAAGAATATCCCTTTGGAACGAACTAAGTCAGGCAAGCTTTTATCTTCCAACTCTCCAAGTTGTTGTCTAGCTTAACCAACTAGCTCAGGGATATCCAACACAGATTCTTGGAGAAAGGGTGGTTCACAAGAAACCAACTTGATCCCGAGCTCAACATAACAGTCAGGTGACAACCCGGTAACACTTCCAAGAAGATATTTGGAAAGTCACGAACCACCGGTATGTTACTAAGCTCGAGAACAATCTTGCTTTTGAGGGCAAGACGACATGATCAAATGGGTGAGGACTTGAAATAATTCCTAACTCATTGGTCGAGGAGTGCACCAGAAATAAGGACTAGGTAGCACAATCAACCTTAGGGTGACGATTCAATAATCAACACGCTAAGAATGAGGTTATCGTCCATTTAACTACCAAGCAATGGAGTTGCTAGCAGTATTGATTTCACACGCCATGATTCATTTGTCGGCATTCCGGTTACAATAACACGGAAACCGAGAAATTATCAATGATGATCAGAAGTATTACTGCGTCAAGAATTCATAAGATGGTGTACAATTCCCATGATATTCCTGATATAAAGATGGTAATACTTCAAGGTAGAACAGACCAGAAGCTGGATTGGCATTTTGATCTGCGGAATACAATTGCTTTGACCCAATCCTAGATATGGATGAGATTCTGGAGTTTGTTTCTCCTATTCATTCTGAAATAGAATGGCTTGGCGGACCACAAGGGTAATAGGCATCGACGAACGAATGCACGCATACTCTTGACTATCAATTGATAGGCGAGGGTCGGAAACAACTAAGATGGGACAACTCAAAAGAACATATGATTTTCTGAGTTGTGGATGCATGGTTTAGCATGTCGAACGAAGTTCAACATAATTCTTCCGGATAACCCATGCAGAAAGGTAGAACTGGCAGAGCCACAATATATAATGGAGAACTCATCAAGAATAATCCTGTTGTGATATTTCAGTTCAACGAGGAACTTCTGCCATAAGTAGTTCATGGTATTTGGAAGAAGAAGACACCACGGACTTCAAGGACTATCGCAAAGGTTACTAATATCCTAAAGGCACTAGCAATTACTATCAACATGAAGTAGGTAGAGTGAATCTCGGGTTCAAGAACCCAGGAACAGAATACCTATTACTAGGTAGCATCACGGGATGCTTTCGAGAATGATGGCCAGAATCATCACACTGGGAACACAAATCATGGCTAAATTACTAGATGATCCCCTAAGACACCTAGGTTCATAATAATATCTCCAACATATATGTCAAGGTAACGGAGTACCTCAACTCACTGATTAGTGTGGTTAATCTGGCCCATGGGAACATTGAAACGGGAAGAAAGGAGTTGCAAATGCATCAGACTACTTAGAAACCTGGGATGACTCGGACAGCATAACGGCTGTAAATGCTCAGAAAAGATTTGAGACATTCACAAAAATGGTGGCATAACCACTCAGAAGCACAATATTAAGGTTTCGAGATCAACAATTAACATACGGAAGTAGTAGGAACTGAACTGAGACTTAAATCCAACAATCTTATAAGTCCACTGGTTAGTAACACGTGATCCTAATAGAAAGAAGAGATAGCCTAGTTCTTAATCCCCGTAGAAGAGAAGATGATGACTCAGATCAGAAGGCCATGAGGTATAAGGAGTAAAAAGAGCCTTACGTTCCATCCCACAATCAATTCCCCTACATATAACTAAAGAATTTCTAGACTCAACATCGACCAGTTTGGCTTGGTAATCCTACAGGCAGTCAAGCTCTGATACCAACGCTGTCAGGACCCCGACTCAATGCCACATCGATCTAGCATGTAACACCTCATATCACTTTGCGGCCTCACACACGGTATTCCCACGGGTGTCGCCTTACCTTTGCCCGGGACCGTTTGCGTCTTTTGGCACACGTATATGATAGTGTCGCTAGCATCCATATGATAAGGAGCCCGGGCTGACATGGCTAGTCGTAAACCCAAAGTGGCACAGACTTACAGGGACAGGCATCCATGACACAGCATCGAACGTGTCGGTCATCAGCGAGTGAATCCAGGCTGTAGCACTGGGCTAGCAGGACTCCGGTGGACCGGGCTGTAGCGGGCTAACAGGACTCCGGTATTCATCGTGTGACATTTCCCTGAAGGGACAGACACAGGAACGAAGAAGGACACATGCCGGCCAGCCTAAGTGTTCCGGAGCAGTAGCAAGCTACCAAGGCTCAGTGAAACACTAGGAGACATTTCCCCGTAAGAGAGGCTACTAAAGATAAACAACTAGATGGTCAGATCCCACACATACCAAGCATTTCAATAACATACACACAATATGCTCGATATGTGCAAATACAACATGGCATCACAACATGACTCTACGACTCAAGTAATTTATTCAATAGGCTCCGAGGAGCGAGATATTACAAACATGGGTCTCATGACCCAACAATCAGAGCATACAAGTCAAAGCACATGCGGAAGCTTAACATGTCTGAGTACAGACATCTATAAATGAAAAAGGCTGAGAAGCCTGACTATCTACCAGATCCTGCCGAGGGCACAAGATCGTAGCTGAGGTAACAAGCTAAACGTCGAAGTCCACGTGGAACTACTAGTGAGACCGAAGTCTCTCTGCAAAAACATAAAATAGGCAAACGTGAGTACAAATGTACCCAGCAAGACTTACATCAGAACTAACTACATATGCATCATTATCAACAAAGGGGATGGTGGGGTTTAACTGCAGCAAGCCAGCTTTGACTCGGTGGCTGGTCCTGAACTACGACTGCAATGTAACTCTTTTGAGGTGGCGCACACGAGTCCACATATTCACCATATCAATACACCACTATGGATCCGCTCCCGTCTCCCTACGAGAACGCCATCCATAGCACTCACGCTTATCTTGCGCATTTTAAAGTATCCACTTTCACTTGTCTATGAACTGATATAAGCAACCCAGAAGTCCTTTTCCGCGGACACGGCTATTCGAATAGATGATGTTAACCCTGCAGGGGTGTACTTCTTCATACATGTTTCCACCACTTAGCATCTGCACACGACATGTGCTCGGCAGACTTCAAGCGAAAGCCGACGTGGGTGTAGACCACGACCTACCTAAACACTCAAGTCTCTAGTCCAGGTTTATCGCCTATTCGGGTTCCATCCATGAGGAGATCCGGCCGGAGTTTCGCTCACAGCCCCAAACGATGTGAACAGGGTTCCGTGACACCAAACGGGCGCCCGGTATACTCGGCCACGTGCCTACCGCATCACAGCCCACCCCTACGGTCAGCGCTGTCCACGGCCTCCAGCATACTACAAACACCAGAAACTACTTGCAACTCCTGGACAGAGGACGAGGGTGAATAAGAAGTCGAGCGGGGTCATATTTCAGGGCCCAATGTATGGTAGTAGCTGAATCATGGATCACAAACACAGAACTCAGTTCCTGAGGACGGCTGCAATGAGACAACCCACCATGTACTCCTACATGGCCTCTCACCGCTACCTTTACCAAATCGTGTTCACACACTTAGCTCACACACAGTAGGACATGTTCACACACCTCTGATTCATCCCCGATGAATCAGACCTGACTCAACTCTAAGCAGTAGCAGGCATGACAAACAAACATGAATGAGTAGGCACAACAGGGCTCAAACAACTCCTACTCATGCTAGTGGGTTTCATCTATTTACTGTGGCAATGACAGGTCATGCAAAGGATAAAGGGGTTCAGCTACCGCAGCAAGTAACAGATGGATCGGTGTTATCCTAATGCATTAAAAGAGAGCAGGAGCGAGAGACTAGGATTGTATCGGAATGAACAAGGGGGTTTTGCTTGCCTGGCACTTCTGAAGATAACATTGAGTCTTCATCAGTGTCAACGATCACAACGTCGGAACATCGTCTACCGGGAGGGAACAGATACCGGCAACAAGGAAGAAATACAATCAATGCAATGCACAATATGATGCATGCTCATGACATGGCAAAATGAATGTGTTTTGAGCTAATGCAACTAGCAACAGATTAAATGAAGTTGGTTTGAATACAAGATTCAAATTCAAACTCCATATGTGATTATTTAAATGCCCTTTATATGATTTGTGCTAAACAACATCTATAAGTTGTTCTAACATGCATGAAAATGGTACAGATGGATTCCTTGAATTTTTCTGATAATTTTTCATATATAAATTATTTAATTTGGAGTTACGGTTGAATTTCTATGATTTATTGAAGTTTAGGGCATTTTCTGAAATTAATAAATCATTTAAGAATTATTTAAATTCCAGAAAACATTTACTGCGTCAGCAGTGCGTCACCGTGACGTCAGCAGGTCAACTGGGCGCTCCAGGTCAAACCTGATGTGTGGGGGCCACACGTTAGTGACACAGGAACTAAACAGGGTTTAGTTAATTCTTAACTAACGTAATTAGAAGGGCTGGGGCCCACAGTCAGCGGGTCAGTGGGTTAGCTAAAATTTAATTAGTACCTAAACCAAATTAGCAGGGCCTCAGGCCCACATGGCAGTGAAACAGTGGCTAAATAAATTAAAATAAACTAAACTAATTAACAGGGGGCTGGCCCCACCTGTCATCGACCCAGGGGGAGGTCAAACCCCTGGTCAGCGGGGTCAACTCGCCGGCGTTTAGCCGCCGGCGAGGCTAAACGCGGCGGTGCAGGTGCGGGTTTCACGTATAGGGCACCGTTCGGTGCGCCCTTTGGCTCTACGGAGAGCTGGCGCGATGGCGCGTCGGATGGTCGTGGTCTCCGGGCCTGGGGTGGCCGGAGTCGACGGCGGCGAGCTCGGTTGCGGCCGCCGGAGCTCGGGTGAGACACGGGCGACCACTAGGGGGCACGAGAGGGCGAGCTGCGGCAGGCAACGGGCTCGTGGAGACGTTCTGAGCACGATGGTGCACTCGGGTGGGAGCTCCAGTGGCTGCAGGTGGCGGCGGCGACAAGGTCAGCGGCGGCCGGAGTTCGGCCGCGACGGAGCTATGGCCTAGAGCTCGCAAACGCGAGGGGAAAGAGAGGGGTTCTGCACGGAGGCTCACCGCGAGGTCGATGAGCAGCTCGGGGGTCTCGGGGAGGCGTCGGAGGCGGCGAATCGACAGCGGCGGTCCTCGGTGGCCGAGGAGGGGAAAAGCGTCGGGACGGCGCTTCGGGGCTTCTCCGGTCGCGTGAGCCGACGGAGAGGTCGAGGGAGGCACTGCGGAGCTCGGGAGCGCGTCGGGGAGGAGAGGGGGTGGCGGTGGCCGCGAGGGCAGCGAGGGTCAGCGACGGTGGCGCTCGGCCGGTTGTGTGCGAGAGGGACGGAGAAGGGGAGAGGCGATGGGAGAGGTCGAGGGGGTTCCAGGGGGTCGGGGCAGCGCCGAGAGGATGACGCGAGGCGTCGCGGTGTCCAGGCGATGCAGACGAGCAGGGTGGTGGCGTGGCAAGCTCGGGCGCGTGCGCCGAGTCCCTCCTCTGCCTACTGGCGCGAGGAGGAAGGCGACAGGGAGGAGGAGGTGGGCTGGGCCTGCCAGCTAGGCCGCCAGGTAGGTTTGGGCCGGGTGGGCTGAGAGGTGAGCGCCAGGTAGGCTTCTGCTCTTTTTTTTTTATTTCTGTTCTGTTTCTTTTATTTAATATCTTTTGCCATTGTTTGAATTTAAACAAATTCAAACAATGCCAAAAACTCCTCTGAATATTTTTATTTTGCTAGATGGACTTTTCCAAAAGCTTATAAAATATTTCAGGGGTATTTGAAATTATATTCTAGTTATATGAATATAATTCAAATTCAAATAACTAATGATTTAAATTCAAAGTCCCAAAAATAAATCCTTTTAAAATGTTCATTATTTTTGGTTTGGATCAAAACCCTTGCCAAAAATATTAAACATCTAAGAGGAGCATTTTGGAACAATGAATGAGATTTTAGGGTTTTTGCCCTTCTTTTATTTAGGGTTTTGAGGCTTCTGACTTCCTCAGTTCAAGTTTTTAAAAATTTAAACATGATGCACAGATGGAAGCAAGCACAGGACAGGCCAGAGCTAGGGATGTGACAACTCACCCCCACTAAACAAGAATCTCGTCTCGAGATTCAAGCGTAGGGTAAGGTGAAGGGTAAC
>NC_041382.1:430017064-430029076 GCF_002162155.2 Triticum dicoccoides
GAAGATCGAACAACTCACGGAATGAGACATAAGACCATCTCTCGGGTTGAGACACGAGATACACATCAAGAGGGGTGGAAAGAAATGGATGATGAAGGTTCACTAGGTGGGCAACAATTCCACACTTAAGAAGGTGGTAAACGATTGTCCACGTAGCGAGGAGTTGAGTTGCCATGATACCACGACGAAACATCCTGGAGGAGGGTGATTCGTAGGTTATTTCCTTAAGTGGCAAAAAGAATTACCTTTGATTCAGAGATCATTGAAAACCTTTATACCAGCCTAAGGCAATTCTCAAGCGATCGTTTGGAGGGGGTCGGTAGAATGGCATACTCGGACTTGGATGATGTGGATTACCTTGTTGAAGACAACGTAATGGATGAATTTGCTTATCACCGGAAATGGAAGAGACCCATGGTAGAATGGCACATTGGCGGTGCAAGCTGGGAACAAAATGCAAATGCTGGGAATGATTCTGGTAACTGGGGAAGAACCCAACAATAGAGAGTGAATTCACTGTTTGAGAAGGTCACAGCATTGCCGAGGGAACTGAGAGCATCCCAATTAGAGCCGATGATAACACGTAGCGCTTGTGCGTGCTCTCAAGAACTTGAGCATTTCCACAATCATCAAGGTTTTATCAACAACCGCGTCAAGGGTGCTGACAACACAACATACTACCATGATGAATAGCGATGGACGATGCAGATGCGAAGGAGGATAACACTTTCTCAGATTTCACCTTAGCGAGGCCAAGCAAATAAAATCTGGATGATCGACCGAGAGACATTTAGCACTCCGTTTCTAATGTTCTCCTTGATGTGCTAGTATAACCCATTCATAGATATGGTTTGATATCTAAAACATCAAGTAAAAGGTCGGACTTCGGGAACACAAAAATCCATAGGGGCAACTAGGGAGTAAATCCTACGAAATCCTTAGGGGAGGTGGCCAACTTCTTCAATCAAGATACTACAATAATAGGTCTTCCGGTTGGGTGTGTTGGCCACGACATCCACTTTACCGGTTATCGAGGAACCAATATTATAGTTCTTGGGGAAATGTTCCAACCATCATATCTGCCTGAGATTCAGATCTGGTTGGTGTCAGAATATTCCAGACCCATCGAGTCTAGGAAGAAAAATGAAAGTTTGCAACACAAATCGACGAGATGACGTTGCGGGATTCTCGGGAGATGAACTACGATAGCAAGCTCCAAAACATGAGCTGGTTCTGCTACTAACATGTGAACACGTTGTCCCAGACAAGCATGACCACATAGTAGTCTTATAATAAAACACTACCGAGTTCAGGAGGGGGAACCATCAACGAGGGTATCAAAGTCTTGTGCATTACCATGGATTAACACTTAACTCCTTTTCTCGAACAAATCAGTCAGTGGCTTGGGGTGCTACGGAACACATATAGAATGGAGGTTGCAAGTCTCCGAACCACAGAATACTTTCGCACGTGTGCATGACTGATTTGGGATGATTCCAAAGGAAACAAAACAATCTTTCTCAAATTCACGGCGGCAACTTTCACCAAATGCACGTGTATAAGAGGAAGTCACTCCTTTCATCAAACAAATACTTCATGAGCTAGCATGAAGAAAATGCTTTCAAAAGTTTCCAACACTAGCTTAATGTTCAACAAAATCATGGAGGAGATAAGGATGTTGTCAATGGGCTCAACAACAATTCATCCGGGTTTCCTTTTAAAAGGAATTCCATAGTTAAGTGAACACGGTGATAGCATTGGTCAGACCAAAGATGTAATGGTGTATGCTCGAGGGATCAACCACGAATAAGACAACATTACGAGCATCGTTGGTACTGATTTGATTTGACGATGGCCAACACTCAAATCAAAGGATTGATAAGACAATAGGTCCAACAACTGATCACAGGGACCAATCGATGAAGATATCATCTTTCTTCAACACACACTACACAAGAATATCCCTTTGGAACGAACTAAGTCAGACAAGCTTTTATCTTCCAACTCTCCAAGTTGTTGTCCAGCTTAACCAACTAGCTCAGGGATATCTAACACCGATTCTTGGAAAGAAGGTGGTTCTTAAGAAACCAACTTGATCACGGGCTCAACATAACGGTCAGGTGACGACCTGGTGATACTTCCGAGAAGATATTTGGAAAATCACGAACCACCGATATGTTACTAAGCTCGAGAACAATCTTACTTTTCAGGGCAAGACGATATGATCAAATAAGCAAGGATTGGCACTATCCTAACTCACTGATCGGAGAGTGCACCAGAAATAAGGACTAGGTAGCACAATCAACCTTAGGGTGACGATTCAATAATCAACACGCTAAGAATGAGGTTATCGTCCATTTAACTACCAAGCAATGGAGTTGCTAGCAGTATTGATTTCACACGCCATGATTCATTTGTCGGCATTCCGGTTACAATAACACAGAAACCGAGAAATTATCAATGATGATCAGAAGTATTACTGCGTCAAGAATTCATAAGATGGTGTGCAATTCCCATGATATTCCTGATATAAAGATGGTAATACTTCAAGGTAGAACAGACCAGAAGCTGGATTGGCATTTTGATCTGCGGAATACAATTGCTTTGACCCAATCCTAGATATGGATGAGATTCTGGAGTTTGTTTCTCCTATTCATTCTGAAATAGAATGGCTTGGCGGACCACAAGGGTAATAGGCATCGACGAACGAATGCACGCATACTCTTGACTATCAATTGATAGGCGAGGGTCGGAAACAACTAAGATGGGACAACTCAAAAGAACATATGATTTTCTGAGTTGTGGATGCATGGTTTAGCATGTCGAACGAAGTTCAACATAATTCTTCCGGATAACCCATGCAGAAAGGTAGAACTGGCAGAGCCACAATATATAATGGAGAACTCATCAAGAATAATCCTGTTGTGATATTTCAGTTCAACGATGAACTTCTGCCATAAGTAGTTCATGGTATTTGGAAGAAGAAGACACCACGGACTTCAAGGACTATCGCAAAGGTTACTAATATCCTAAAGGCACTAGCAATTACTATCAACATGAAGTAGGTAGAGTGAATCTCGGGTTCAAGAACCCAGGAACAGAATACCTATTACTAGGTAGCATCACGGGATGCTTTCGAGAATGATGGCCAGAATCATCACACTGGGAACACAAATCATGGCTAAATTACTAGATGATCCCCTAAGACACCTAGGGTCATAATAATATCTCCAACATATATGTCAAGGTAACGGAGTACCTCAACTCACTGATTAGTGTGGTTAATCTGGCCCATGGGAACATTGAAACGGGAAGAAAGGAGTTGCAAATGCATCAGACTACTTAGAAACCTGGGATGACTCGGACAGCATAACGACTGTAAATGCTCAGAAAAGATTTGAGACATTCACAAAAATGGTGGCATAACCACTCAGAAGCACAATATTAAGGTTTCGAGATCAACAATTAACATACGGAAGTAGTAGGAACTGAACTGAGACTTAAATCCAACAATCTTATAAGTCCACTGGTTAGTAACACGTGATCCTAATAGAAAGAAGAGATAGCCTAGTTCTTAATCCCCGTAGAAGAGAAGATGATGACTCAGATCAGAAGGCCATGAGGTATAAGGAGTAAAAAGAGCCTTACGTTCCATCCCACAATCAATTCCCCTACATATAACTAAAGAATTTCTAGACTCAACATCGACCAGTTTGGCTTGGTAATCCTACAGGCAGTCAAGCTCTGATACCAACGCTGTCAGGACCCCGACTCAATGCCACATCGATCTAGCATGTAACACCTCATATCACTTTGCGGCCTCACGCACGGTATTCCCACGGGTGTCAACTTACCTTTGCCCGGGACCGTTTGCGTCTTTTGGCACACGTATATGATAGTGTCGCTAGCATCCATATGATAAGGAGCCCGGGCTGACATGGCTAGTCGTAAACCCAAAGTGGCACAGACTTACAGGGACAGGCATCCATGACCCAGCATCGAACGTGTCGGTCATCAGCGAGTGAATCCAGGCTGTAGCACTGGGCTAGCAGGACTCCGGTGGACCGGGCTGTAGCGGGCTAACAGGACTCCGGTATTCATCGCGTGACATTTCCCTGAAGGGACAGACACAGGAACGAAGAAGGACACATGCCGGCCAGCCTAAGTGTTCCGGAGCAGTAGCAAGCTACCAAGGCTCAGTGAAACACTAGGAGACATTTCCCCGTAAGAGAGGCTACTAAAGATAAACAACTAGATGGTCAGATCCCACACATACCAAGCATTTCAATAACATACACACAATATGCTCGATATGTGCAAATACAACATGGCATCACAACATGACTCTACGACTCAAGTAATTTATTCAATAGGCTCCGAGGAGCGAGATATTACAAACATGGGTCTCATGACCCAACAATCAGAGCATACAAGTCAAAGCACATGCGGAAGCTTAACATGTCTGAGTACAGACATCTATAAATGAAAAAGGCTGAGAAGCCTGACTATCTACCAGATCCTGCCGAGGGCACAAGATCGTAGCTGAGGTAACAAGCTAAACGTCGAAGTCCACGTGGAACTACTAGTGAGACCGAAGTCTCTCTGCAAAAACATAAAATAGGCAAACGTGAGTACAAATGTACCCAGCAAGACTTACATCAGAACTAACTACATATGCATCATTATCAACAAAGGGGATGGTGGGGTTTAACTACAGCAAGCCAGCTTTGACTCGGTGGCTATCCTGAACTACGACTGCAATGTAACTCTTTTGAGGTGGCGCACACGAGTCCACATATTCACCATATCAATACACCACTATGGATCCGCTCCCGTCTCCCTATGAGAACGCCATCCATAGCACTCACGCTTATCTTGCGCATTTTAAAGTATCCACTTTCACTTGTCTATGAACTGATATAAGCAACCCAGAAGTCCTTTTCCGCGGACACGGCTATTCGAATAGATGATGTTAACCCTGCAGGGGTGTACTTCTTCATACATGTTTCCACCACTTAGCGTCTGCACACGACATGTGCTCGGCAGACTTCAAGCGAAAGCCGACGTGGGTGTAGACCACGACCTACCTAAACACTCAAGTCTCTAGTCCAGGTTTATCGCCTATTCGGGTTCCATCCATGAGGAGATCCGGCCGGAGTTTCGCTCACAGCCCCAAACGATGTGAACAGGGTTCCGTGACACCAAACGGGCGCCCGGTTTACCCGGCCACGTGCCTACCGCATCACAGCCCACCCCTACGGTCAGCGCTGTCCACGGCCTCCAGCAAGCTACAAACACCAGAAACTACTTGCAACTCCTGGACAGAGGACTAGGGTGAATAAGAAGTCGAGCGGGGTCATATTTCAGGGCCCAATGTATGGTAGTAGCTGAATCATGGATCACAAACACAGAACTCAGTTCCTGAGGACGGCTGCAATGAGACAACCCACCATGTACTCCTACATGGCCTCTCACCGACACCTTTTACCAAATCGTGTTCACACACTTAGCTCACACACAGTAGGACATGTTCACACACCTCTGATTCATCCCCGATGAATCAGACCTGACTCAACTCTAAGCAGTAGCAGGCATGACAAACAAACATGAATGAGTAGGCACAACAGGGCTCAAACAACTCCTACTCATGCTAGTGGGTTTCATCTATTTACTGTGGCAATGACAGGTCATGCAAAGGATAAAGGGGTTCAGCTACCGCAGCAAGTAACAGATGGATCGGTGTTATCCTAATGCATTAAAAGAGAGCAGGAGCGAGAGAGTAGGATTGTATCGGAATGAACAAGGGGGTTTTGCTTGCCTGGCACTTCTGAAGATAACATTGAGTCTTCATCAGTGTCAACGATCACAACGTCGGAACATCGTCTACCGGGAGGGAACAGATACCGGCAACAAGGAAGAAATACAATCAATGCAATGCACAATATTATGCATGCTCATGACATGGCAAAATGAATGTGTTTTGAGCTAATGCAACTAGCAACAGATTAAATGAAGTTGGTTTGAATACAAGATTCAAATTCAAACTCCATATGTGATTATTTAAATGCCCTTTATATGATTTGTGCTAAACAACATCTATAAGTTGTTCTAACATGCATGAAAATGGTACAGATGGATTCCTTGAATTTTTCTGATAATTTTTCATATATAAATTATTTAATTTGGAGTTACGGTTGAATTTCTATGATTTATTGAAGTTTAGGGCATTTTCTGAAATTAATAAATCATTTAAGAATTATTTAAATTCCAGAAAACATTTACTGCGTCAGCAGTGCGTCACCGTGACGTCAGCAGGTCAACTGGGCGCTCCAGGTCAAACCTGACGTGTGGGGGCCACACGTCAGTGACACAGGAACTAAACAGGGTTTAGTTAATTCTTAACTAACGTAATTAGAAGGGCTGGGGCCCACAGTCAGCGGGTCAGTGGGTTAGCTAAAATTTAATTAGTACCTAAACCAAATTAGCAGGGCCTCGGGCCCACATGGCAGTGAAACAGTGGCTAAATAAATTAAAATAAACTAAACTAATTAACAGGGGGCTGGCCCCACTTGTCATCGACCCAGGGGGAGGTCAAACCCCTGGTCAGCGGGGTCAACTCGCCGGCGTTTAGCCGCCGGCGAGGCTAAACGCGGCGGTGCAGGTGCGGGTTTCACGTACAGGGCACCGTTCGGTGCGCCCTTTGGCTCTACGGAGAGCTGGCGCGATGGCGCGTCGGATGGTCGTGGTCTCCGGGCCTGGGGTGGCCGGAGTCGACGGCGGCGAGCTCGGTTGCGGCCGCCGGAGCTCGGGTGAGACACGGGCGACCACTAGGGGGCACGAGAGGGCGAGATGCGGCAGGCAACGGGCTCGTGGAGACGTTCTGAGCATGATGGTGCACTCGGGTGGGAGCTCCAGTGGCTGCAGGTGACGGCGGCGACAAGGTCAGCGACGGCCGGAGTTCGGCCGCGACGGAGCTATGGCCTAGAGCTCGCAAACGCGAGGGGAAAGAGAGGGGTTCTGCACGGAGGCTCACCGCGAGGTCGATGAGCAGCTCGGGGGTCTCGGGGAGGCGTCGGAGGCGGCGAATCGACAGCGGCGATCCTCGGTGGCCGAGGAGGGGAAAAGCGTCGGGACGGCGCTTCGGGGCTTCTCCGGTCGCGTGAGCCGACGGAGAGGTCGAGGGAGGCACTGCGGAGCTCGGGAGCGCGTCGGGGAGGAGAGGGGGTGGCGGTGGCCGCGAGGGCAGCGAGGGTCAGCGACGGTGGCGCTCGGCCGGTTGTGTGCGAGAGGGACGGAGAAGGGGAGAGGCGATGGGAGAGGTCGAGGGGGTTCCAGGGGGTCGGGGCAGCGCCGAGAGGATGACACGAGGCGTCGCGGTGTCCAGGCGATGCAGACGAGCAGGGTGGTGGCGTGGCGAGCTCGGGCGCGTGCGCCGAGTCCCTCCTCTGCCTACTGGCGCGAGGAGGAAGGCGACAGGGAGGAGGAGGTGGGCTGGGCCTGCCAGCTAGGCCGCCAGGTAGGTTTGGGCCGGGTGGGCTGAGAGGTGAGCGCCAGGTAGGCTTCTGCTCTTTTTTTTATTTCTGTTCTGTTTCTTTTATTTAATATCTTTTGCCATTGTTTGAATTTAAACAAATTCAAACAATGCCAAAAACTCCTCTGAATATTTTTATTTTGCTAGATGGACTTTTCCAAAAGCTTATAAAATATTTCAGGGGTATTTGAAATTATATTCTAGTTATATGAATATAATTCAAATTCAAATAGCTAATGATTTAAATTCAAAGTCCCAAAAATAAATCCTTTTAAAATGTTCATTATTTTTGGTTTGGATCAAAACCCTTGCCAAAAATATTAAACATCTAAGAGGAGCATTTTGGAACAATGAATGAGATTTTAGGGCTTTTGCCCTTCTTTTATTTAGGGTTTTGAGGCTTCTGACTTCCTCAGTTCAAGTTTTTAAAAATTTAAACATGATGCACAGATGGAAGCAAGCACAGGACAGGCCAGAGCTAGGGATGTGACAAAGCATATGAGTTTGATAGTCTTCAAGCGGGTCCATATGGGCGGGTGCTTTATATTTTGCTTCGTGTTTACAACTCTCGTTTTGATACATTTGGTTCTTTGAGTTGTAACACTTAAACTCGATGGTCGTCTGCTACTTATTTGCCACCTTGTGATGCGATGATAAATTCCGCATGTGCGACGATAAATTCCGCACTTATATCATTTTGCAGACGTCCATTTTCCATTATGGATGTCATTATCTTCACATACCTTCACATGCATAGTGGATTGTCATCATAAGTTGAAGAGGATCTCCACAAGCACAACCTGCCATGTGCATTTGCATTCCAAAAGCAAATTACTTATATGCACATCTTCAGGGGGAGCCCTTGCAACTTATGAAGACAATTCCTTATCCTTTACAATTTCACATATTATATTCCCCGTTGAAAACTTCAACTAGTTTGTCATCAATCACCAAAAAGGGGAAGATTGTAAGTGCATCTAGTGCCACCCCTAGTTGGTTTTGGAGTATTGACGACAAACCTAGTTGAGGGACTAATGTGTTTGTGAGAATTGCAGGATAACACAGGTAGAAGTCCCTCATTGATTCGGTTTTCCTACCAAAGATGGCCCCTAAAAATGTATGAAGACATCGATGGCAAAGGTGGTATATGAAGATATATACATTGAAGACTATGACATGAGAAGACGTGACATGAAGCATATGGAGCTCGAAGACTTAGATCTTTCGTAGTTCTTTTTCTTCTTTATTGAGTCATAGGAACCACCGTACTGTTAAGTGGGGTCCAAGAGAACCAGTCAGAATGACTGAAGTGATGCTTAACCAAAACCTATGTCTTCGAGTGAAGACTATGAGAGCGAATCTTGTCCAGAGTCGGACAAGTCAGCTTTGCTTGTAGCCCAAGTAAAGTTGCCATGTGAGTTTGAAATCTGACCGTTGGAACACGCGTCAGTTCCTTAGTGACCCAGGGTCATTTCGGAAAAATCAGGTCGGGTTGCCTAGTGGCTATAAATAGCCCACCCCCTACAACCATAAATGGATGGCTGCTCAGAGTTAGAGTACGACTTTTGTCGTTTGAGAGCAACCCACCTCGAAGCCTTTGAGAGAGAATTCCTTGCGAGGATAAAGCCCTAACTACCCAGAGCCAAAGAGAATTAGGCATCACTTAAGTCTTCTTGTCTGTGTGATCTGAAGACTTATTACACTTGAGGACTGTGAATCCTCCAGCCGGTTAGGCATCGCGTTCTGAGCATCCAAGAGACATTGTGGATCACCGGTGAACGAAGTTTGTGAAGGTTTGGGAGTCTACCTTGAAGACTTACCAGAGTGATTGGGCGAGGTCTATGTGACCTTAGCTCAATGGGAATACGGTGAGGACTGGGTGTCCTGAGCTGCGTGTTCAGGACTGGGTGTCCGGGACTGTGTGTCCTCAGGTTTAAATACCTAGCCGCCCTAACCAGACGCACAGTTGTCACAACAACTGGAACTGGTCCAACAAATCATTGTCTTCAACGAGTCACTGGTTTCGTCCTTCCCTTCCCTTTACTTACTGTTGTTCCTTGTGAAGTCATTGTATGATTGCACTATCTTTTGTCTTCACTGAGTGACTGCGTGTTCTGTTTGGCTTCTTAATATCTTCCTACCTGATCCTTACTACCTAGCTGCTATTAGTCATTGTGCTTGCACTTCATTGAATACATGACTATGGTTTACCTAGTGTAGTCTACCTTCCGCTGCATGGTTATAGGTTTATTTCTATCGTTTGTCTTCGAAACTTTCACATTTTGAAGACTTTCATAAAAATCGCCTATTCACCCCCCTCTAGTCGATATAACGCACTTTCAGACTCGATGGACATTGCTCAAAAATCAGTTTCTGTACACGGATGAGTATTGTGATGCAATTCAATACGAGGGCCTTGTGTTTGCTGCCACCACTAGTGGCACTGCTTTTGCATGGGATCCTCATAGTTTTGGTACGTTTGTCTTCCACCATAATTATAATTGTTTCATCCACATGCATGCGGGTTAGCAAGTTTCCCTTTACTAATTAACCTTCTTCTTGTGTTTCCAAGGTCCTGTGAACATCCCACCACCTATACTTGAAAATTTTATAACCAAGGGGGAGATGACGATGGTGATGATCACGAGCATCGCCCATATACTCTGTGATGCCTGGCAACTAATTTCGATGGATCACCTCTTCTTGTGTGTATACAACCCACTGATGATGTTACTGCTAAGGAAGCAGGTGTAGTCTCCCATGGTCGCACTCTCCGGACCTATTCCAACACCCGTTGCATGGTATTCGGGATGGATACTAGTGTGCTAGCGCCAACTTCTTCTCCCTGGTACAGAATTGATAGTCTTGGAGAAAACTCGCTCTTCCTTGGACAAAACTATCCGATGATGGTGAAAGGCGATCCAACTGCTGTTGACACAACGTTAACAGTACCATTTGTGAGAAGCAACTGTGTCTATACCTCGGACATTTAGGTGGTTCCCTACCCAGGTACTGATATAGTAGGCTGCTTCAGCCTGGATGATCAGTCCTGTGTTGGTTTCCAGATCGACAACCGATGGCCCGTCCCAGAGAATCACTTGTGGTTCAAAGCAAGCGTTTCCAATGCCGAGGAATGGTTGAGTTGAAGTTCATTTCATTGCTTGTTATTTGTTGTGTGGTGAAAACTTTAGTATTTATAATATATCCTCGTTGTCGATGTGGGTTGATGACCTGTTGTATGTAATAAAATGATATTGCGTGTGATAAACTTTCTAAATTTATGAATGGCTTTCGAGTCGCTTCTCTAAATTTGTACTAGCTTCACATTCTTCGCGCGTCGGGCGGGTATTTTTACAGTAGCCATATGTTAATGTGTTCGTTGTACGTAACCAACACCTCAAATCATCGATACTAGTACTATATAGTAGGAGTAAGTAGTAGGAGTAGTAGGGTGGCATGGGCCAGAACAAGCATTCACGTCCAGGAGTACGGCACATGCCACCACCACGACATCCATCTGACACCATATTATTTCTTGGAGTCCGTGCTAGAGCAATCTCTTCAACCTCGTCGTTTCTCTAACTTCAGCCATCGTGCGGTGGGCGAGGTGGGGGTTTGCCGATAGTCGGTTTCCTTAACTGCGGTCCCACTTGTAAGGCCAACTCCAACGCACGACCCCAAATGCACCTCCGTTTTGCACGAACTCCAACGATAATTTTGACTAGAAAAGCAAGACCAAAGAAAACAAGAACCACAAGAATACATTTTACTACTCCTGTAAGTTGGATTAGTGCCTTCTCGATGCATTCATTATTGATCTGCGGATGCTCGATCTTGCGTCTGTGCTAGCTAAAAGTGATAGAACATCTACTAAATTGCGCTCTATCAATATATGGATGTACTCTTCTTCCCAATACAAAAACTTGCATCCATTCTACTCCCTCTGTTGCACAATACATGCCTGTTGGGGAACGTAGTAATTTCAAAAAAATTCCTACGCACACGTAAGATCATGGTGATGCATAGCAACGAGAGGGGAGAGTGTTGTCCCCGTACCCTCGTAGACCGAAAGAGGAAGCGTTATAACAACGCGGTTGATGTAATCGTACGTCTTCACGGCCCGACCGATCAAGCACCGAAACTACGGCACCTCCGAGTTCTAGCACACGTTCAGCTCGATGAAGATCCCCAGACTCCGATCCAGCAGAATGTCGGGGAAGAGTTCCGTCAGCACGACGGCGTGGTGACGATCTTGATGTTCTACCGTCGCAGGGCCTCGCCTAAGCATCGCTACAATATTATCGAGGATTATGGTGGAGGGGGGCACCGCACACGACTAAGAGATCAATGATCAATTGTTGTGTCTATGGGGTGCCCCCTTGCCCTCGTATATAAAGGAGCAAGGGGGAGGAGGTGCGGCCAGGCAAGGGGCGTTCTAGGAGGAGTCCTACTCCTACCGTGAGTAGGACTCCCCCCTTTTC
>NC_041382.1:430029222-430043389 GCF_002162155.2 Triticum dicoccoides
CCCCCCTTTTCCATGTTGGACTAGGACTTGGGGGGAAGGAGGGAGAGAGGGGAAAGGAAAGGGGGGGGGGAGGGCGCCCCCTCCTTGTCCAATTAGGACTTGGGGGGGAGGGGCGCGCGGCTGCCCCTTGGCCTCCTCTCCTCTTCCTCCACTAGGCCCATTAAAGCCCATTAGGTTATCGGGGGGTTCCGGTAACCTCCCGGTACTCCGGTAAAATGCCGATTTCACCCGGAACACTTCCGATGTCCAAAGATAGGCTTCCAATATATCAATCTTCATGTCTCGACCATTTCGAGACTCCTCGTCATGTCCGTGATCACATCCAGGACTCCGAACAACCTTCGGTACATCAAAACATATAAACTCATAATGAAACTGTCATCATAACGTTAAGCGTGCGGACCCTACGGGTTCGAGAACAATGTAGACATGACCGAGACACGTCTCTGGTCAATAACCAATAGCGGAACATGGATGCTCATATTGGCTCCTACATATTCTACGAAGATCTTTATCGGTCAGACCGCATAACAACATACGTTGTTCCCTTTGTCATCGATATGTTACTTGCCCGGGATTCGATCGTCGGTATCTTAATACCTAGTTCAATATCGTTACCGGCAAGTCTCTTTACTCATTCTGTAATACATCATCCCGCAACTAACTCATTAGTTGCAATGCTTGCAAGGCTTAAGTGATGTGCATTACCGAGAGGGCCCAGAGATACCTCTCCGACAATCGGAGTGACAAATCCTTATCTCGAAATACGCCAACCCAACATGTACCTTTGGAGACACCTGTAGAGCACCTTTATAATCACCCAGTTACATTGTGACGTTTGGTAGCACACAAAGTGTTCCTCCGGTAAACGGGAGTTGCATAATCTCATAGTCATAGGAACATGTATAAGTCATGAAGAAAGCAATAGCAACATACTAAACAATCAAGTGCTAAGCTAACGGAATGGGTGAAGTCAATCACATCATTCTCCTAATGATGTGATCCCGTTAATCAAATGACAACTCATGTCTATGGCTAGGAAACATAACCATCTTTGATCAACGAGCTAGTCAAGTAGAGGCATACTAGTGACACTCTTTTTGTCTATGTATTCACACAAGTATTATGTTTCCGGTTAATACAATTCTAGCATGAATAATAAACATTTATCATGATATAAGGAAATAAATAATAACTTTATTATTGCCTCTAGGGAATATTTCCTCCAGTCTCCCACTTGCACTAGAGTTAATAATCTAGATTACACAGTAATGATTCTAACACCCATGGAGCCTTGGTGCTGATCATGTTTTGCTCGTGGAAGAGGCTTAGTCAGCGGGTCTGCAACATTCAGATCCGTATGTATCTTGCAAATTTCTATGTCTCCCACTTGGACTAAATCCCGAATGGAATTGAAGTGTCTCTTGATGTGCTTGGTTCTCTTGTGAAATCTGGATTCCTTTGCCAAGGCAATTGCACCAGTATTGTCACAAAAGATTTTCATTGGACCCGATGCACTAGGTATGACACCTAGATCGGATATGAACTCCTTCATCCAGACTCCTTCATTTGCTGCTTCCGAAGCAGCAATGTACTCCGCTTCACATGTAGATCCCGCCACGACGCTTTGATTAGAACTGCACCAACTGACAACTCCACTGTTCAATGTAAACATGTATCCAGTTTGCGATTTAGAATCGTCCGGATCTGTGTCAAAGCTTGCATCAACGTAACCATTTACGATGAGCTCTTTGTCACCTCCATATACGAGAAACATATCCTTAGTCCTTTTCAGGTACTTCAGGGTGTTCTTGACCGCTGTCCAGTGATCCACTCCTGGATTACTTTGGTACCTCCCTGCTAGACTTATAGCAAGGCACACATCAGGTCTGGTACACAACATTGCATACATGATAGAGCCTATGGCTGAAGCATAGGGAACATCTTTCATTTTCTCTCTATCTTCTGCGGTGGTCGGACATTGAGTCTTACTCAACTTCACACCTTGTAACACAGGCAAGAACCCTTTCTTTGCTTGATCCATTTTGAACTTCTTCAAAACTTTTTCAAGGTATGTGCTTTGTGAAAGTCCAATTAAGCGTCTTGATCTATCTCTATAGATCTTAATGCCCAATATGTAAGCAGCTTCACCGAGGTCTTTCATTAAAAAACTCTTATTCAAGTATCCCTTTATGCTATCCAGAAATTCTATATCATTTCCAATCAGTAATATGTCATCCACATATAATATCAGAAATGCTATAGAGCTCCCACTCACTTTCTTGTAAATACAGGCTTCTCCAAAAGTCTGTACAAAACCAAATGCTTTGATCACACTATCAAAGCGTTTATTCCAACTCCGAGAGGCTTGCACCAGTCCATAAATGGATCGCTGGAGCTTGCACACTTTGTTAGCTCCCTTTGGATCGACAAAACCTTCCGGTTGTACCATATACAACTCTTCTTCCAGAAATCCATTCAGGAATGCAGTTTTGACATCCATCTGCCAAATTTCATAATCATAAAATGCGGCAATTGCTAACATGATTTGGACAGACTTAAGCATCGCTACGGGTGAGAAGGTCTCATTGTAGTCAATCCTTGAACTTGTCGAAAACCTTTTGCAACAAGTCGAGCTTTGTAGACAGTAACATTACCGTCAGTGTCAGTCTTCTTTTTGAAGATCCATTTATTCTCAATTGCTTGCGGATCAACGGGCAAGTCAACCAAAGTCCACACTTTGTTCTCATACATGGATCCCATCTCAGATTTCATGGCTTCTAGCCATTTTTCGGAATCTGGGCTCACCATCGCTTCTTCATAGTTCGTAGGTTCATCATGATCTAGTAGCATGACTTCCATAACAGGATTACCGTACCACTCTGGTGCGGATCTTACTCAGGTTGATCTACGAGGTTCGGTAGTAACTTGATCTGAAGTTTCATGATCATTACCATTAGCTTCCTCACTAATGGTGTAGGTGTCATAGAAACCGGTTTCTGTGATGTACTACTTTCCAATAAGGGAGCAGGTACAGTTACCTCATCAAGTTCTACTTTCCTCCCACTCACTTCTTTCAAGAGAAACTCCTTCTCTAGAAAGGATCCATTCTTAGCAACGAATATCTTGCCTTCGGATCTGTGATAGAAGGTGTACCCAACAGTCTCCTTTGGGTATCCTATGAAGACACATTTCTCCGATTTGGGTTCGAGCTTATCAGGTTGAAGCTTTTTCACATAAGCATCGCAGCCCCAACTTTCAGAAACGACAACTTTGGTTTCTTGCCAAACCATAGTTCGTAAGGCGTCGTCTCAACGGATTTTGATGGTGCCCTATTTAACGTGAATGCGGCCGTCTCTAAAGCATAACCCCAAAACGATAGCGGTAAATCTGTAAGAGACATCATAGATCGCACCATATCTAGTAAAGTACGATTACGACATTCGGACACACCATTACGTTGTGGTGTTCCGGGTGGCGTGAGTTGCGAAACTATTCCGCATTGTTTCAAATGTAGACCAAACTCGTAACTCAAATATTCTCCTCCACGATCAGATCGTAGAAACTTTATTTTCTTGTCGCGATGATTTTCAACTTCACTCTGAAATTCTTTGAACTTTTCAAATGGTTCAGACTTATGCTTCATTAAGTAAATATACCCATATCTACTTAAATCATCTTTGAAGGTGAGAAAATAATGATATCCGCCATGAGCCTCAACATTCAACGGACCACATACATCTGTATGTATGATTTCCAACAAATCTGTTGCTCTCTCCATAGTACCGGAGAACGACGTTTTAGTCATCTTGCCCATGAGGCACGGTTCGCAAGTACCAAGTGATTCATAATCAAGTGGTTCCAAAAGTCCATCAGTATGGAGTTTCTTCATGCACTTTACACCGATATGACCTAAACGGCAGTGCCACAAATAAGTTGCACTATCATTATCAATTCTGCATCTTTTGGTTTCAACATTATGAATATGTGTATCATTACTATTGAGATTCATCAAAAATAGACCACTTTTAAAGGGTGCATGACCATAAAAGATATTACTCATATAAATAGAACAACCATTATTCTCTGATTTAAATGAATAACTGTCTCGCATCAAATAAGATCCAGATATAATGTTCATGCTCAACGCTGGCACCAAATAACAATTATTTAGGTCTAATACTAATCCCGAAGGTAGATGTAGAGGAAGCGTGCCGACCGCGATCACATCGACTTTGGAACCATTTCCCACGCGCATCGTCACCTCGTCCTTCACCAGTGTTCGCTTAATCCATAGTCCCTGTTTCGAGTTGCAAATATTAGCAACGGAACCAGTATCAAATAGCCTGGTTCTACTGTGAGCTCTAGTAAGGTACACATCAATAACATGTATATCACATATACCTTTGTTCACCTTGCCATCCTTCTTATCCGCCAAATACTTGGGGCAGTTCCGCTTCCAGTGACCAGTCTGCTTGCAGTAGAAGCACTCAGTTTCAGGCTTAGGTCCAGATTTGGGTTTCTTCTCCTGAGCAGCAACTTGCTTGCTATTCTTCTTGAAGTTCCCCTTCTTCTTCCCTTTGTCCTTTTTCTTGAAACTAGTGGTCTTGTTGACCATCAACACTTGATGCTCCTTCTTGATTTCTACCTCCGCAACCTTTAGCATTGCGAAGAGCTCAGGAATTGTCTTGTCCATCCCTTGCATATTATAGTTCATCACGAAGCTCTTGTAGCTTGGTGGCAGTGATTGGAGAATTCTGTCAATGACGCTATCATCCGGAAGATTAACTCCCAGTTGAATCAAGTGATTACTATACCCAAATATTTTGAGTATATGCTCACTGACAGAACTGTTCTCCTCCATCTTGCAACTATAGAACTTATTGGAGACTTCATATCTCTCAATCCGGGCATTTGCTTGAAATATTAACTTCAACTCCTGGAACATCTCATATGCTCCATGACGATCAAAACACCGTTGAAGACCTGGTTCTAAGCCGTAAAGCATGGCACACTGAACTATCGAGTAGTCATCAGCTTTGCTCTTCCAGACGTTCATAACATCTGGTGTTGCTCCAGCAGCAGGCCTGGCACCCAGCGGTGCTTCCAGGACGTAATTCTTCTGTGCAGCAATGAAGATAATCCTCAAGTTATGGACCCAGTCTGTAACGCCCTCGATGCGACTATATCTCCCACGTGTTGAAGCACGACTTAGAGGCATAACCGCATTGAAAGCAATGTCGCAAGTGTGGTAATCTTCACACAACCCATGTAATACATAATGGAAAGAGATACATAGTTGGCTTACAATCGCCACTTCACACAATACAAGATTAAAGCATTACATCATCCAGATACACACAAGGTCCGACTACGGAACCAAAATAAAAGAAGACTACCCCAAATGCTACACAGATGCCCGATCGTCCCGACTGGGCTCCACTACTGATCAACTAGAAAAAAGCAGTACAAAGGACAAGATCTTCATCGAGCTCCTCCTTGAGCTTGGCTGCGTCACCTGCTCGGTAACATCGGCACCTGCAAACTGGTTTTGGAAGTATCTGTGAGTCACAGGGACTCAGCAATCTCACACCCTCGCGATCAAGACTATTTAAGCTTATAGGTAAGGTAAAAGGTGTGAGGTGGAGCTGCAGCAAGCGACTAGCATATATGGTGGCTAACATACGCAAATAAGAGCGAGAAGAGAAGGCAAAGCACGGTCGATAAAACTATGATCAAGAAGTGATCCTAGAACAACCTACGTCAAGCATAACTCCAACACCGTGTTCACTTCCCGGACTCCGCCGAGAAGAGACCATCATGGTAACACACGCGGTTGGTGCATTTTAATTAAGGTCAACTTCAGGTTTTCTACAATCGGACATTAACAAATTCCCATCTGCCCATAACCATGGGCACGGCTTTCGAAAGTTCAAATCCCTGCAGGGGTGTCCCAACTTAGCCCATCACAAGCTCTCACGGTCAACGAAGGATATTCCTTCTAGCGGGAAGACCCGATCAGACTCGGAATCCCGGTTACAAGACATTTCGACAATGGTAAAAGAAGACCAGCAAAGCCGCCCGATGCGCCGACAAATCCTGATAGGAGCTGCACATATCTCGTTCTCGGGGCACACCGGATAGGTCAAGCTACAAGTAAAACAAACCCTTGAGTTGCCCCGAGGTGGCCCCGCAGGCTGCCCGTTTAGGACCAACACTCAGAGGAGCACTGGCTCGGGGGGGTTTAAAATAAACATGACCCTCGGGCTCGCGAAAACCCAAGGGAAGGTTATAGGTTGTTAGTGAAAATGGTGAAACCAAGGTTGGGCCTTGCTGGAGGAGTTTTATTCAAGGCGAACTGTCAAGGGGTTCCCATTATAACCCAACCGCGTAAGGAATGCAAAATCCGGGAACATAACACCGATATGACGGAAACTAGGGCGGCAAGAGTGGAACAAAACACCAGGCATAAGGCCGAGCCTTCCACCCTTTACCAAGTATATAGGTGCATTAATTAAATAAGAGATATTGTGATATCCCAACAAGTAAACATGTTCCAACAAGGAACAACATCTCCGTGTTCCAACAAGGAACAAACTTCAATCTTCACCTGCTACTAACAACGCTATAAGAGGGGCTGAGCAAAGCGGTAACATAGCCAAACAACGGTTTGCTAGGACAAGGTGGGTTAGAGGCTTGGTTTAACAATATGGGAGGCATGATAAGCAAGTGGTAGGTATCGCAGCATAGGCATAGCAAAAGAGCGAGCAACTAGCAAGCAAAGATAGAAGTGATTTCGAGGGTATGGTCATCTTGCCTGAAATCCCACAAGGAAGAAGAATGAGTCCATGAAGAAGACAAACGGACGTAGTCGAACGGGTCCTCACAAACGCGACGATAACGGAACCAACCTGAAGAAGCAACACCGGAAAGAAGCACACAACATAGTAAACAACCAACACATTAACATGGTATGATACGCGAGATGCGGTATGCGGTGCATATGCATGATTTGGAAAGGAATGATAGAACCTGGCCTCAACATGGAAATCCAAGAGTGCCACTGGAAAGGTGAGGTTATTTCGGTTGAAATCGATATGAAGATCACCGGAATCGGATGCACGGTTTGGAAATGGCAAGCAAAACAAATATGGCACCGGTCTGCGATAAACAGCAAGTAGCCTTCTAAATGCATCAAGATAAATATGCTACAGCACTCCAACATGACAACAAAATACATGGCAGGGATCCACTCATGAAGCTTGACAAAAGATGAACACTGAGCTACGGCCAATTCATCCATTAATAGGTTCAAACAAGCATGGCAAAAGTGCAAATGATAACAGGTTTCAGACTTAGTGAAATTAACACAAGTCTGGAATATAACATCAGGAAGCACACTTTAGAGCATGAAAACTACATGCTACAGGAACTTAACATGGCAAAGCAAGGCATGGCATGAAGCTACTCAAAGCACTTAACAAAAGTCCCTTAGTGACCTTGAGACAAAAGGGATCAGAAAATACAATTGCAAGCATGTGAACATGGCAAAAACATAAACATATGGCATAGAAGCTAGACATGGCATAGAAGCTAGACATGGCAAGAACAACAACATAGCATGCACGGATCAATAGCGACATCCTCGGCAAAATCGCTAAACATGTCAACGATCTGCCAGGAACATTTTATAGCAAAAGTAGAGCTCGATTGACTCAAGCTAGGGTGCTCCATAAATGAAAATAAAGACATGGATGGATAGAGCACCACAATGTCAACAAATCATCCTTACTGATCATCCTCAAAAGACGCACGGATCACTAGGAAACAACATGAACATATGGCATAATGACAAAACCAGGACAAGGACTTAGTGAAATCCTAAGTCCCTCAAATCAGCATTACCGATTACGCTACTTTGAAAGCTTGTGCTAGTCACCACAAATATCACAAAAATACATGGCATACACCCCTGTAAAGATGGCATGGCATTTAACAAAACACATGTAAAGCTCAGGATCATAGCATGCACACATTATTCATGGCAAAAATGACAAAAGGCTATTTGGTGAAACAGATCTAACAAATTCATCACATAGCCCTCTTCCAACAACATTTTGGGCATCAAAATGAGCTCAAATGAAAAAGATGCAAGGAGATTAAATTATGTACTCGTCGAGGCGAACATTTTGATATGCTACACCCCCAAAACGGAGCCACGGGTGCAAAGTTACGACATGATGAATTTGGCATAAAAATAACATAATTCTGGGACTTAGTAGAAAATTACCCTCCGGAAAAGTCAACTCGGGACGGAGATAACCGGGACGCAGGGAACCGGGACGCGGCCGCACGTTTGGATGGGGAACTCGGTGGATCTCATCCACTCGGGGTGGATCTGGCCGGAGAGAGCTCCGGCGAGGTCGGCGCGCTCTGGCGAGTGAACTCCGACGACGCGGGACGAGGCGACGGGGCCAGAGGGAGGCGAGGCGATGGCCGGACGGCGCTGCGGTGATGGTCAGCAGCGGCGCGCGAGGAAACGGGCGGCGGCGGCGAGCGCAGATGGCGGCAGAGAAAACGAGGCGGCGGGACGCGGTGGAGCTCCGGTGATGCATGGCGGCGTCGGAGGGTGACGCGGCGGAGCGGCGAGCTCCCACGGAGGAGAGGTAGAGGCGGGAGGCGGCCGTTGCCGGAGATGGGGGCGCGGCTCCGGCGACCTCTGGCGCGGGCGGCGGAGGGAGGAAGAGCGACGGCTGCGAGCTCCGGTTGCCGGGGTCGGTCGCCGGCGACGGTCGTGAGGGCGGCGCGAAGATCCGGCGAGGTTGCGGGCGTGGGCTCCCGCGGGGCGGCGGCGGCGGCGGCGAGATGGGCCCACGCGGGCCCCGGATGGGCTCCGCGGGCCACGGCAGCGGTGGGACGATGGCGGCCACGTGGTGAGACGGGATACGCCGTGGCGGGTGGTTGGACATGTCCGGCCGCCGGGCGGACATGTCCGGTGGCGCGGGGAGGAAAAAATTAGGGTTCATCTGCGAAAATGGAGGGGGAGGCACCTATTTATAGGTAGAGGAAGCTAGGAGAGTCCAAATGAGGTGCAGTTTTCGGCCACACGATCGTGATCGAACGACCGAGATGATGAGAGATGTTTAGGTGGGTTTTGGGCCACTTTGGAGGGGTGTTGGCCTGCAACACACACGCGGCCTTTTCGGTCCCTCGGTTAACCGTTGGAGTATCAAACGAAGTCCAAATGGCATGAAACTTGACAGGCGATCTACCGGTAGTAAACCAAGGCCGCATGACAAGTCTTGGTCCAATCCAAAAATGTTTAATACCCGCACACGAAAAGAGGTAGAAAGGGACACCGGATGACATAGGAGCGTCGGATTGCAAAACGGACAATGGGGAAGATGCTCGGATGCATGACACAAACATGTATGCAAATGAAATGCACATGATGACATGATATGCAATGCATGACACGCAAGCAATGACAAGGCAACAACAATGAATAACTGGAGGACACCTGGCACATCGGTCTCGGGGCGTTACAACACTCCACCACTACGAGAGGATCTCGTCCTGAGATCTAGAATGGCACCGGAGGAACAACGGAAAAGAAAGAGAAGAGGTAAAACTAAGTTGCTTCTTTGACAAACGAGTGAGACCAAAGAACCTTGAAAAGGTTAAGCCATTTCAAGAAAAGAATACAACGGAGATGAACGAAGTTGAAAAACACTCCATTAGAAAAGAGGGACAAGGAAGAACAAATTCGGACAACACTCCAGTAAAAACAAGATGGAGAAGGAACGATAAACATCAAATACGACAACACTCCGGTTAAAACAAGATAGAGAAGGAATAAGAAGGATATAATTTGGACAGCACCCCGACTGTAAATGGAAGGAATTGCACATGAACTTGACAAACAAGATGATGGGTTGAAGAGAGAAACATCACAATGCCCCCGGAACAAAAGTAAGAATGGAATCAAAAGAACGAAGGAGAAAACAACATCTTCTACCTCCAAAGAGCTTGAAAAGCATCTTTAGGAGAAGAGTCGAACGGAGTTGTTGGAAAACCAACAACGAAAAGAGAAAGCTTGTTGTGGGCTTATGGAAAAAACATCTCAAAACTGAGTTGAAATTCTGCCACTAACGGAAAACAATGGATTGGATTGATAAGAACAAGTAGACGAGAAAACTTATCTCACCAGGAGGATAAACAGAGAACTTGGTTCATTTATAAGCACCATAGATAGCAACAATCCTTAGGGAAGGCTTTAGGTGAAATATAACCCAAGATAACTCCAAAGAAGAGATTGATGGATTTAAAATATCTCATTCTTGATAACTTGTGACTCACGAAGCACGAAGGGGAATTATCAAGAATGACATAATACCACCTCCAATGGTACGATAGAAAGAATCGCACTCCGGATTGCAAGATGAAGAAATACTTGGGCTCCTCTGAAAAGAATCTTGATGAACGCTTCGAGAAGGAATTTAATCCTTGATGAACCACCATGTCGAGCCTTCGTGAGAACTCCGGTAATAAAAGAATGATCAAACGAAATGGAGGATGAAAAGAATAAGGTTGAAGCCTTGCAATGATTAGAAGGAGCTTCATGATGATGAGAGTTTGGAACTCCGGAAAAGAGAGATGAGCAAAAGAAAACAAGAATTTTGATGAACCTCCTGGATAAGGAATTAATCACCTGGATGAAACAAGAATAAGAATTACATTATGCTTATCCTTCACCAATTAAATTAATGACAATCAATGGATTTGACGTATTACTTATTCTCGTAGAAAAGATTAAGAGAGATATAGCATAAACTTGAGAATGTCTTCAATGAACCGCCGGTAGGATTGGTACATCGAATAAATTGATAAATAAGAGAACTCTTGAATGAACCACCGCTAGAATTAAAATGACCGAAGGAAAGATAAAGGAACACCGGGAATAATTATGAAATGAACGAGGATACTTGAGAGAATTTAGATACAAGTGAACGAAGGGATCACGAACTGATTAGAGAATATTGAATGATGCAATGGTAAGATTTGGAGAATGATAGCTGAAGGCTGAGAATGAATAATCCTGAATTGATGGACTCCAGATAACAAACTTAGAAAACTCTTGAATTGCTCCGGATAGGTGAAAAGAGTTCTGACAATCGAAAACAATTATGAGAGGATGGACTCGAACCAGAATCACGAATCTCTGAGAGAACGGATAAGATATGGAGGTAAAACTCTTCTTCGGTCTTCAAACATAGAGAATGATGATGAGAAACACCACCGTGAATTGTTGAGACACTCCGGAATGAAAAATGGAAGGTTGATCCAATGATGAAAAGATTTTGACAGATCTTGGAGAAGACATTTGACTGATGATAAATCATTCTTACGTCAAACCTCGAAAAGAATTTGAGAATACCTCCGGGAAAATAAGAAGAGTCGGGTAAGATCCTGGGAAAAGACCTGTGGGTTAGTGCCCACTCAAAAAAAAACAACGTTGAATGATTTAAAAGATAGATTGCGCCGGTTGAATTAAAATACTTGAATGAGATAACAACCTCGAAAGAGCTTGAACGAATGTAGAGTGGAGACACGAATCTTTGAGATATCTTGAGCACTCCGGAACAATAGAATAGCGAGTGTGGAATGATTATGAGGTGCACCGTCATGAGAGGGCATAGAAATGAGGAAAAGGGTAAAGAATCACCAAAAGCTTGAATTGAATCCACCGGAGGAGAAAAAGGAATGAAGAATGATGAACTTGAAGCTCAGTTAAAATCTTCATGAGAAACACCGGGTAAGAACATGAAGGAGAAGAATAGAGAGGCTTCACATGAATAAAAGGATACTTGATTAAGAAATCTGAATCGTTGAAGAAAAAGGGTGGGTGGGTGGGAAAACAAAGAATACTTGGAACGGATGAAGGAAACACCGTTGAGAAGAACTGATAATAGATCTTGTGAATGTTGAAGTGATCGGATCCACTAGAAGAGAAACACACCGGTTGAAAAGGATTTACATGACACTTTCGATTATCAAGAAGGATTAGTATTCACATAGGAATATGAGAACAGTGCTTAGGAACAGGTATGGAAATCAACATTTGACTTCGAAGCAACTCGAATACCACAACTCAAAACCAAAAACAAAAGGATTGGCTTGCAGAATAAGCCGGAACAAACATATGATAGAGATTTCGTCCGAAGTTTTCGTGGTGGGGCTTACACGGGCTCGATCGTACAGCACCATCATGTATAAGGCAGTGCACATGACATACGAAGCGTCCCCGAGTCGGCATAGCCAAGGACTCTTTAAGACACAACGAGACCACTGTAAAACCAACCGTGGATAGGCGGACCACTAGACGTCGAACCCCAATTTCAAATCATACATCTGTCGGAAAGATATCCTAAGAGCTACTTGAATTCCCACTTACAAACTCCCGAAATTTTCCGGTTATGCAATCAGGTGTTGGGGATACAGGGGAAGCATAATATCTCACCCAAGACTAGCAAATCCTACGTCCAGCTGTATCCATCCTTCAACACATAACCAAGAAACCTTCGGAAATCGTTTACCTCAACCTTCGAAAAGCATATGTTATACGAGTTATGGCAATACTCCCGTACTCCCGCCCCAGTACTGGGTGGCGTCGAGGTTATCTCACCAACAACTGCATAAAAGAGATTTTCGATGTCGGCGAAACTACTCTCAGGTATTCCAGAACTGCAACGATAAAATTGTGACGACAACACCTTGGAGCTCAACTCCCCGGGACACTGCCACAACCCCTAAATGACAGGAGGCACCAAGAACAATGTTCTCGTCACAAAACCATCGGAACGATTCCAAGATACCCGCGTGATCCTAATTTTTTTAGTGAAATTTGAGAAGAGAAGAGTCAAAACTCTACGTCAGGATGCCTCACCAGAGCGACGAATGGACTGAGGAGTAAAAAGAATTCCTAACTCTCCGATATATAATTCCTAAATGACTCAAAACATTTCTAGACTCAATAACGCCAGCGATTCGATCAAGCAGGGGGCTCCTAAGGTCGGGGAAGGCTCTGGTACCAATTTGTAACGCCCTCGATGCGGCTATATCTCCCACGTGTCGAAGCACGACTTAGAGGCATAACCGCATTGAAAGCAATGTCGCAAGTGAGGTAATCTTCACACAACCCATGTAATACATAATGGAAAGAGATACATAGTTGGCTTACAATCGCCACTTCACACAATACAAGAATAAAGCATTACATCATCCAGATACACACAAGGTCCGACTACGGAACCAAAATAAAAGAAGACTACCCCAAATGCTACACAGATCCCGATCGTCCCGACTGGGCTCCACTACCGATCAACTAGAACGAAGCAATACAAAGGACAAGATCTTCATAGAGCTCCTCCTTGAGCTTGGCTGCGTCACCTGCTCGGTAACATCGGCACCTGCAAACTGGTTTTGGAAGTATCTGTGAGTCACGGGGACTCAGCAATCTCACACCCTCGCGATGAAGACTATTTAAGCTTATAGGTAAGGTAAAAGGTATGAGGTGGAGCTACAGCAAGCGACTAACATATATGGTGGCTAACATACGCAAATGAGAGCGAGAAGAGAAGTCAAAGCATAGTCGATAAAACTATGATCAAGAAGTGATCCTAGAACAACCTACGTCAAGCATAACTCCAACACCGTGTTCACTTCTCGGACTCCGCCGAAAAGAGACCATCAGAGTAACACATGCGGTTGGTGCATTTTAATTAAGGTCAACTTCAGGTTTTCTATAACCGGACATTAACAAATTCCCATCTGCCCATAACCACGGGCACAACTTTCGAAAGTTCAAATCCCTGCAGGGGTGTCCCAACTTAGCCCATCACAAGCTCTCACGGTCAACGAAGGATATTCCTTCTAGCGGGAAGACCCGATCAGACTCGGAATCCCGGTTACAAGACATTTCGATAATGGTAAAACAAGACCAGCAAAGCCGCCCGACGCACCGACATATCCCGATAGGAGCTACACATATCTCGTTCTCAGGGCACACCGGATAGGTCAAGCTACAAGTAAAACCAACCCTTGAGTTGCCCCGAGGTGGCCCTGCAGGCTGCTCGTTTCGTACCAACACTCAGAGGAGCACTGGCCT
>NC_041382.1:430043746-430080732 GCF_002162155.2 Triticum dicoccoides
AAAACCCAAGGGAAGGTTATAGGTTGTTAGTGCAAATGGTAAAACCAAGGTTGGGCCTTGCTGGAGGAGTTTTATTCAAGGCGAACTGTCAAGGGGTTCCCATTATAACCCAACCGCGTAAGGAACGCAAAATCCGGGAACATAACACCGATATGACGGAAACTAGGGCGGCAAGAGTGGAACAAAACACCAGGCATAAGGCCGAGCCTTCCACCCTTTACCAAGTATATAGGTGCATTAATTAAATAAGAGATATTGTGATATCCCAACAAATAACATGTTCCAACAAGGAACAACATCTCCATGTTCCAACAAGAAACAAACTTCAATCTTCAACTTCAACTAACAACGCTATAAGAGGGGCTGAGCAAAGCGGTAACATAGCGAAACAACAGTTTGCTAGGATAAGGTGGGTTAGAGGCTTGGCTTAACAATATGGGAGGCATGATAAGCAAGTGGTAGTTATCGCAGCATAGGCATAGCAAAAGAGCGAGCAACTAGCAAGCAAAGATAGAAGTGATTTCGAGGGTATGGTCATCTTGCCTGAAATCCCGCAAGGAAGAAGGACGAATCCATGAAGAAGACAAACAGATGTAGTCGAACGGGTCCTCACAAAAGCGACGATAACGGAACCAACCCGAAGAAGCAACACCGGAAAGAAGCACACAACATAGTAAACAACCAACACATGAACATGGTATGATATGCGAGATGCGGTATGCGGTGCATATGCATGATTTGGAAAGGAATGATAGAACCTGGACTCAACTTGGAAATCCAAGAGTGCCACTGGAAAGGTGAGGTTATTTTGGTTGAAATCGATATAAAGATCACCGGAATCGGATGCACGGTTTGGAAATGGCAAGCAAAACAAATATGGCACCGGTCTGCGATAAACAACAAGTAGCCTTCTAAATGCATCAAGCTAAGTATGCTACAGCACTCAAACATGACAACAAAATACATGGCATGGATCCACTCATGAAGCTTGACAAAAGATGAACACTGAGCTATGGCTAATTCATCCATTAACAGGTTCAAACAAGCATGGCAAAAGTGCAAATGATAACAGGTTTCAGACTTTGTGAAATTAACACAAGTCTGGAATTTGACATCAGGAAGCACACTTTAGAGCATGAAAACTACATGCTACAGGAACTTAACATGGCAAAGCAAGGCATGGCATGAAGATACTCAAAGCACTTAACAAAAGTCCCTTAGTGACCTTGAGCCAAAAGGGATCAGAAAATACAATTGCAAGCATGTGAACATGGCAAAAACATAAACAGATTCAGACTTAGTGAAAAACTGGAGCATGCAAAACAGTTAACAAGTAGGCATGTTTACGAGCTTGATGCACTCACTACAGAGCATGGCATGATAAACTAAGCATACACCCATCAAGAAGACATGGCATAGAAGCTAGACATGGCAAGAACAACAACATAGCATGCATGGATCAATAGCGACATCCTCGGCAAAATCGCTAAACATGTCAACGATCTGCCAGGAACATTTTATAGCAAAAGTAGAGCTCGATTGACTCAAGCTAGGGTGCTCCATAAATGCAAACAAAGACATGGACGGAAAGAGCACCACAATGTTAACAAATCATCCTTATTGATCATCCTCAAAAGAGTCACAGATCACTAGGAAACAACATGAACATATGGCATAACGACAAAATCAGGACAAGGACTTAGTGAAATTCTAAGTCCCTGAAATCAGCATTACCGATTACGCTACTTTGCAAGCTTGTGCTAGTCACCACAAATATCATAAAAATACATGGAATACACCCCTGTAAAGATGGCATGGCATTTAACAAAACACATGTAGAGCTCAGGATCATAGCATGCACACATTGATCATGGCAAAAATGACAAAAGGCTATTTGCTGAAACAGATCTGACAAATTCATCACATAGCCCTCTTCCAACAGCATTTAGGGCATCAAGATGAGCTCAAATGAAAATGATGCAATGAGATGAAATGATGTACTCGTCGAGGCGAACATGTTGATATGCCACACGCCCAAAACGGAGCCACAGGTGCAAAGTTACGACATGATGAATATGGCATAAAAATAACATAGATTTGGGACTTAGTAGAAAATTACCCTCCGGAAAAGTCAACTCGGGACGGAGATAACCGGGACGTGGCCGCACGTTTGGATGGGGAACCCGGTGGATCTCATCCACCCGGGGTGGATCTGGCCGGAGAGAGCTCCGACGAGGTCGGCGCGCTCCGGCGAGTGAACTCCGATGACGCGGAGGCGACGGGGCCGGAGGGAGGCGGGGCGATGGCCGGACGGCGGTGCGGTGATGGTCGTGTCGGCGCACGAGGAAACGGGCGGCGGCAGAGAAAACGAGGCGGCGGGATGCAGTGGAGCTCCGGTGATGCACGGCGGCGTCGGAGGGTGACGCGGCGGAGCTACGAGCTCCCGCGGCGGAGAGGCAGAGGCGGAGGCGGCCGTTGCCGGAGATGGGGGCGCGGCTCCGGCGACCTCTGTCGCGGGCGGCAGAGGGAGGAAGAGCGGCGGCGGCCAGCTCCGGTCGCCGGGGTTGGTCGCCGGCGAAGGTCGTGAGGGCGGCGCGAAGATCCGGCGAGGTTGCAGGCGCGGGCTCCCGCGGGGCGGCGGCGGTGGCGAGATGGGCCCGCGCGGGCCCCGGATGGGCTCCGCGTGCCGCGACGGCGGCGGGACGACGGCGGCCATGTGGCGAGACGGGATACGCTGCGGCGGGCGGTTGGACGTGTCCGGCCGCCGGGCGGACATGTCCGGCGGCGCGGGAAGGAAAAAATTAGGGTTCATCTGCGAAAATGGAGGGGGAGGCACCTATTTATAAGTAGGGGAAGCTACGAGAGTCCAAATGAGGTGCGGTTTTCGGCCATGCGATCGTGATCGAACGACCGACCGAGATGATGAGAGAGGTTTAGGTGGGGTTTGGGCCACTTTGGAGGGGTGTTGAGCTGCAACACACATGAGGCCTTTTCGGTCCCTCGGTTAACCGTTGGAGTATCAAACGAAGTCCAAATGGCACGAAACTTGAAAGGCAGTCCACCGGTAGTAAACCAAGGCCGCATGACAAGTCTCGGTCCAATCCAAAAACGTTTAATATCCGCACACGAAAAGAGGTAGAAAGGGACACCGGATGACATAGGAGCGCCGGATTGCAAAACGGACAACGGGGAAGATGCTCGGATGCATGACACGAACATGTATGCAAATGAAATGCACATATGACATGATATGCAATGCATGACACACAAGCAATGACAATGCAAAAACAGTGAATAACTGGAGGACACCTGGCACATCGGTCTCGGGGCGTTACACAGTCCGTGTAATTGCTACCATCATCTTTCAACTTTGCTTTCTCAAGGAACGCATTAAAATTCAATGGAACAACAGCACGGGCCATCTATCTACAATCAAACATAATCAAGCAAGATACTATCAGGTACTAAGTTCATGATAAATTCAAGTTCAATTAATCATATTACTTATGAAATCCCACTTAGAAAGACATCCCTCTAATCCTCTAAGTGATCACGTGATCCAAATCAACTAAACCATAACCGATCAGCACGTGAAATGGAGTAGTTTTCAATGGTGAACATCACTATGTTGATCATATCTACTATATGATTCACGCTCGACCTTTCGGTCTCAGTGTTCCGAGGCCATATCTGCATATGCTAGGCTCATCAAGTTTAACTTGAGTATTCCGCGTGTGCAAAACTGGCTTGCACCTGTTGTAGATGGATGTAGAGCTTATCACACCCGATCATCACGTGGTGTCTGGGCACGACGAACTTTGGCAATGGTGCATACTCAGGGAGAACACTTTTATCTTGAAATTTAGTGAGAGATCATCTTATAATGCTACCGTCAATCAAAGTAAGATAAGATGCATAAAAGATAAACATCACATGCAATCAATATAAGTGATATGATATGGCCATCATCATCTTGTGCTTGTGATCTCCATCTCCGAAGCATCGTTATGATTACCATCGTCACCGGCGCGACACCTTGATCTCCATAGTAGCATCGTCGTCGTCTCGCCAATCTTATGCTTCTACGACTATCGCTACCGCTTAGTGATAAAGTAAAGCATTACAGGGTGATTGCATTGCATATAATAAAGTGACAACCATATGGCTCCTGCCAGTTGCCGATAACTCGGTTACAAAACATGATCATCTCATACAATAAAATTTAGCATCATGTCTTGACCATATCACATCACAACATGCCCTGCAAAAACAAGTTAGACGTCCTCTACTTTGTTGTTGCAAATTTTACGTGGCTGCTACGGGCTTAGCAAGAACCGTTCTTACCTATGCATCAAAACCACAACGATAGTTTGTCAAGTTGGTGCTGTTTTAACCTTCGCAAGGACCGAGCATAGCCACACTCGGTTCAACTAAAGTTGGAGAAACTGACACCCGCCAGCCACCTATGTGCAAAGCACGTCGGTAGAACCAGTCTCGCGTAAGCGTACGCGTAATGTCGGTCCAGGCCACTTCATCCAACAATACCGCTGAACCAAAGTATGACATGCTGGTAAGCAGTATGACTTATATCGCCCACAACTCACTTATGTTCTACTCGTGCATATAACATCAACGCATAAAACCTGGCTCGGATGCCACTGTTGGGGAACGTAGTAATTTCAAAAAATTTCCTACGCACACGTAAGATCATGGTGATGCATAGCAACGAGAGGGGAGAGTGTTGTCCATGTACCCTCGTAGACCGAAAGCGGAAGTGTTATAACAACGCGGTTGATGTAGTCGTACGTCTTCACGCCCCGACCGATCAAGCACCAAAACTACGGCACCTCCGAGTTCTAGCACACGTTCAGCTCGATGACGATCCACGGACTCCGATCCAGCAGAATGTCAGGGAAGAGTTCCGTCAGCACGACGGCGTGGTGACGATCTTGATGTTCTACCGTCGCAGGGCCTCGCCTAAGCACCGCTACAATATTATCGAGGATTATGGTGGACGGGCGCACCGCACACGGCTAAGAGATCAATGATCAATTGTTGTGTCTATGGGGTGCCCCCTTGCCCCCGTATATAAAGGAGCAAGGGGGAGGAGGTGCGGCCAGGCAAGGGGCGCGCCAGGAGGAGTCCTACTCCTACCGGGAGTAGGACTCCCCCGTTTTCCATGTTGGACTAGGACTTCGGGGGAAGGAGAGAGAGAGGGGAAAGGAAAGGGGGTGCGCCGCCCCCCTCCTTGTCCAATTCGGACTTGGGGGAGGGAGGGGCGCGCGGCTGCCCCTTGGCCTCCTCTCCTCTTCCTCCACTAGGCCCATTAGGTTACCGGGGGGTTCCGGTAACCTCCCGCTACTCCGGTAAAATGCCGATTTCACCCGGAACACTTCCGATGTCCAAACATAGGCTTCCAATATATCAATCTTCATGTCTCGACCATTTCGAGACTCCTCGTCATGTCTGTGATCACATCCAGGACTCCAAACAACCTTCGGTACATCAAAACATATAAACTCATAATGAAACTATCATCGTAACGTTAAGCGTGGAGACCCTACGGGTTCGAGAACAATGTAGACATGACCGAGACACGTCTACGGTCAATAACCAATAGTGGAACCTGGATGCTCATATTGGCTCCTACATATTCTGCGAAGATATTTATCGGTCAGACCGCATAACAAGATACGTTGTTCCCTTTGTCATCGGTATGTTACTTGCCCGAGATTCGATCTTCGGTATCTTAATAGCTAGTTCAATCTCGTTACCGACAAGTATCTTTACTCATTCTGTAATACATCATCCCACAACTAACTCATTAGTTGCAATGCTTGCAAGGCTTAAGTGATGTGCATTACCGAGAGGGCCCAGAGATACCTCTCCGACAATCGGAGTGACAAATCCTATTCTCGAAATACGCCAACCCAACATGTACCTTTAGAGACACCTGTAGAGCACCTTTATAATCACCCAGTTACGTTGTGACGTTTGGTAGCACACAAAGTGTTCCTCCCGTAAACGGGAGTTGCATAATCTCATAGTCATAGGAACATGTATAAGTCATGAAGAAAGCAATAGCAACATACTAAACGATCAAGTGCTAAGCTAATGGAATGGGTCAAGTCAATCACATCATTCTCCTAATGATGTGATCCCGTTAATCAAATGACAACTCATGTCTATGGCTAGGAAACATAACCATCTTTGATCAACGATCTAGTCAAGTAGAGGCATACTAGTGACACTCTGTTTGTTTATGTATTCACACAAGTATTATTTTTCCGGTTAATACAATTCTAGCATGAATAATAAACATTTATCATGATATAAGGAAATAAATAATAACTTTATTATTGCCTCTAGGGCATATTTCCTTCAATGCCTTCTATTTGTCAAAATATATATGTATCTAGACATGTCTTAGTATATAGGTACATCCATTTTTGGACAAATGGATGTCAAGTATTTTGGAACGGAGGGAGTACACAATAAAATTTTTAAGTTAGCACAACTAGTCTAATCCGAGAGCAGAACCGAAGATTTGGTCAGGTTCTTCCTCCTTTTGCCGACACGTGGGACATCCAGCATCCAGGTCGTGTCATGAAAGAAAATAGAGTGGTAGTTGAAGCCACGAGATGTGCATCTTGGGTTAAACTATAAATAGAATCTTACTACTCTTGAGTAACTCCAAAAGGGCCACCGAAGATCTTTATTGGATTTGTTTTTCATCACCAGCACATCGAGGTGAAATAAGTGCAGGTTCAGTGGGTCCTCTTGCGTTTTCACTGACATGTGGGGCCGCATGTGAGCAAATAGATGATGGGCTCCGCGCATCCGCTGGCTGGCTGAGAAGAGAGATAGAGGAGGGCTGAGCATGGACTGCAGGAAATTTGTTCTACGTACCTCGATATAGGCTCGATATAGTGGGGTGGCATGGGCCATAACTAGCATTCACGTCTAGCAGTACGGCACACGCCACCCACATGAGTCCCATCCGACACCAATTTTCTTGGAGTCCATGCTACAACAATCTCTTCTCCCTCCTGTTTTCTCAGCCATCGCGCGGTGGGCAGGGTGGGGGTTTGCCGATAGTCGGTTTGCTCAACTGCGGTCCCACTTGTAAGTGAAAATGCAACACCGCACGCATTCCCGCTTGAGCGGCGTGCCGGACCAACCGTGTGGGGGTGCGACGCAAACACGGCAGGCTTTTCCTTTTGAACTCGTAACTTGTAAAATTTGGTTCTGCTCCATGGTGCGACCAATAGATAGAAAATAACGATTTTGCCTAGAGTAATGAGAAGTTTGGTTCTGGCGCCGTTCATGCATGGAGTACGTACAAAAATTATGAAGTTGATGCGAAAGGTAAGATAATTACTATAGTATCATATACTACTACATGGATTTGACGGAAGGATAAAAATACATACGGATCCATCAACGTTCAATGACATCCTCACGCCCTAGTGCGCTGGTCACCAACCGACGTGTGAGGAGCAGCAGCGTTGGCGGCGAGCTCAACGTGCTTCTGAACAATGTCGTCCAAGGTTGCCTTGCGCTCCAAGAAGGCCAGCGTCCTATCGTCCTCCTCTTGCATGTAGTAGTCCTTGTGGACGATTTGCATGTAGACGTGGGTGATTATGTCAATGGTGTCTTGCTGCGCCAGGCGCTACGCGGCGAGCGCGACCTCGAGGTGGACATTCTTCGGCGCGACGGCGGGCAGTCGCAGGGCCACCAGTGCATCGAAGAGGTTGTTACCATAGTGGCCGTTGAGGGTGGCAGGCATCGCAGAGCCTGGGCGTGTTGGCTGGAGGCTTACGTCAAAGTCGTCCGCAAGCTTCTTGACGACGGTAAACTTGTCGAGGAAACCGACAAGGACCTCGTCGAACAAGGAGACGAAGTTGTCGTCCAAGCGGCCCCTCGCCCTGGCGGCCTCAAGCAATACTACCTGGAGATGTTCCTCGGTGCCGGGCCGCAGGCCGGCGTCGTGGACCATCTGGCACAGCCGGCTGATGCTCGCGCTCATCGCCTCCATGGGTCTAGCGTAGCTTCTAGTCAACTGATCTTGCGATTCGAGTGATCACTCAGCCCTTGGTTAGCGTGCGTAGGTGTGTAGGATTTCGTACTACTCCTCGACCCTCTACTGCACCTGCCTTTAGCTGTATGATAGGTGGGCTAGCCACCCCCTAGGGCCACGTGTCATTCACCTAAAGGCAGTTGTCGTAAGTCAATGAAGCTGCGTCCCCCTCCGTGCCGGTGCAGTATAGTCATCTCACCGGACCTCTTGTTGGGGCCAAACAAGAGAAGTTTGATGTTTACTGGTTTATTGGTCCCCTTTGCATTTTGCACCAAGTTTTGACCTTTGATTTAACTAATAAAATGTTAACGCATGTAAACAAAAATGGTGTGTAAGTCACCTTATGAAAACCAAATAATCCCAAAATACTTAGGCACGGTGCATTAACTCCCTCCTTGTTTCTTATTTCGTGACATATCAACCAATGGGAGATGTGGGTTGTGCATGCTTTCAATGACTTGAGACTACCAAACATGACATGCAGTGTTTAGTTCATTGCATGTAATCCTATTAGTACTCTAGTTAGAAAAAAACATTAAGTTCTCTCGCCGATAGGAATAAAACACCATGTATTTATTTACAGAGGGAGTAGTACATTTTTGGTGACATGCATTACTAGATATTGCTAGTCAAATACTAAAATCCAGATGGACGTGGTAGTACTCCTAAATCCAGACGGTGGTGCTACTAGTACTAGTAGTAGTACTACCAATGTAGTAGTAGGAGTACTAGCACTGTACTACCCGTTGGTCAAATTATTACGTGCTTCTCCTCACAGTGAAGTGACAAGACCCTGCGCCGGAGATGACACCTGAGTATGGGCGCCGTGTTCGGCATACCATAGTTAGCCTCACCGTCTACAGTCACTATCATCATGGCTGTAGAGCTAGCCTGCTTACAACTAGCCCTGTTCGACATAATTTCCCATGTGTAGATGCCCGTGCATTGCACGGAACACCAAGATTGGGGGTGGACGGCTCCGGCAGCGGCCATAGCGCCATATTTTTCCACGGCCTTCTACTCCTAGATGTGGTGGGGAGGAGATGAGGCTGATTGTGAGAGACAAGGAGTTTTTTGTAAATAGGGAACAAGTGCGGGCATCTTTTTGCAAAAATGGAGAAGCTTGGTTTGTATGCGTCAGGTCTAGATCCGACGGCTATTGGTGAAAGATGGGAGGCACAACATCATCACCAACTCAGGACCTGTTTGATTCGCAGGATTTTGAAAACGCAGGAATAGGACACGACAATATTACAAGTTTTAAACTAATATTACAAATGTTAGGAGTAATGCTGCACCTATGAAGAGGGAATTACTAGGAAGTTTACGTAAGAACTTTCGTTAGTTTAGGTGGATGCAGCTTTATCGAACAAACTAAAATCCACCGCCCTGACGAGTCACTAATGGGCAAATAAGTTTTCGAGTCTCTGGCCACTTGATGTTTCAAAAACAAATTCTGCTTCTGCGGAGACATTGTCATTTAGGCTTAGACGCTTGCGGTGATCAGCACGCCATTCATTGTTGCGCCAGAGAACACCAAATCTCATTACCTTGAGCACACTTGCCTCCAGAACAAAGAACCTGGCCAATTTAATCTCAGATGTGCTGCCTCGGTAGTCGATCAAATCAATTTATGTAAGATGGAGATCAAGGCACATTTTATAGTGCAACACATTTTTCACTTTCGGGTCTTTTTTTATAGTGCAGCACATTTTTCACTTTCGGGTCTTTTTTATCTGCAAAAGAAGAGAACATATTAGAGCAGCTGGCTGCATAAGATTGCCGTGTCATCAAGAGGTACCAATATCATTCGCTCATACGATAGGGTTAGCTGGCTAGTGATATTTTTTCACTCACTCTCTCTCTCTCTCTCTCTCTCTCTCTCTCTCTTTCTATTTCCTCTCATTTAACTAGGAGCACGTGAAGAGCTTGGGCATTTGTTGCCTTCCACTATGTGGCCAATGCCATATTTCGCAAAAGTATGCCACATAACACGCATCGATGTCAAATCAAAAGATTTTGGCACCGCTCTCGCGATGTGAGAGAGTTGGCACCGCTGTGCACACAGACCCACATGTATAAACAAATCAATCAAACCAACTACACCAGCCTCTCACTCTCCCAAACAAGTGTTTTTTTATTGCCTCAGTCCTCTCTCTCCCACGCAGTGTTTTTTCATTGCGTGAGTTAATTTGGCACCGGAGCAAAGTAGGTGATCCAGATTGGGACACCAGGTGAGCAATGGAGGGGCATCGATGCCAAATGCATCACAAGTGAATTTGGCACATGTTTTGGCCTACATAGGCCACTTTTGTAATACTACCTCGTATTTAGTATAAAATTTTGACCATAGATTTACCTAAGAAAATGCCAATGCATGTCACTAAAAATTACACCATTTGAAATTATGTTCAAATACGAATCCAACGATATAGTTCTTAGTGACATGCATTAATATTTTGTCAGTTAAATCTATGGTCAAATTTTTATACTACAAAATTGGAAGAGTAAACCAGGACGGAGGTAGTACTTGCTCTTAGGGTAACCATAGAGTTACTAGAGTAGTCTAAGTTACTTTCCACTATGACTAGCCTAGGCTACTATAGTAGTACAGCATAAAAACGATGCAGGTGATCATGTGAGAAAAATACTAAAAACATTTCTTTCGGTGCAGTGCATAGATGCAGTTTTAACACTACACGTGTCATCGTAATTTGGGAAAATTACGAAAAAATTGAGCTACCTTGTGATTACCGTTTACTTATAGGAAAGAAGTTTCACCTCGATGAGTAGCTTCTCCGTGCACAGAAAGCATGTAAGGAATCCAACAACTTGATCCAGATTGGGGCCGATAGATTTTAGTGCTAAGATCTTCACTGTGCGCATGGACTGGGTCAAGCTTGTGGGAATCATTTTCTGGAAGATGGTCGTAAATACATCAAGAAGAAATTTAAAAATGTGAATTTCAAGAAGACGGAGAAGAAGATGAGTGTTGTACCTGAACGATTATGGGTCCAATAAAGAGTTCGGAGAATTTGGCAGACGAGTACACCAACGCTGTCAATTTCGGCGCGTCAATGACCCTGATTTTTGTTGGACCTTCTGGATCCGATACAGGCAATCTCTCAAGGAAAGGCGCATTCTCAATGACCATAACGTGGAATAGCTGGAGTGATCTCTTCCCAATTGATGTCTTGTTGCGGGGCCATCAAGACACATAAATCCATCGGAGATTCATCGAGGCGATGTGGAGGCTAATGAACCCGTGGATCTGCTCAAGACGAAGGTACTCAAGCGCAGTACAACTGCGGAGCAGGTGCTCCATAGCCTTCTTCGAGATGACAATGTCGAAGAGATCGAGCTGCTTGAGTTGAGGGAGAAGAAGAGCGGGCGCGACATTAATCTGGGGAAGATAGCAGGAGCTGAAGCTGGCGCGGCGCAGCGTTCACGTGAGGTGGAGCGCGGACGGCGGCAGAGAGCGACATCGTCCAGCTTCAAAGCTGAGCTCCTCGAGCTGATCTAGGGCGGGGGATAAGAACCACTCGTCGAACTTGGGTTGGACCTTGCAGTTGGTACTGAACATGCGGATGTCAAGACGTTTGGCTGGCCCAGGGTGCGATGAAAGGATCTTGGAGACTGTGGCCATGCGTTTGCAATCCCCGTCGCAGAGGCAGCTATCGACGGTAAGGTTGAGGGGGACGCAGCGCCAGAGGGGGCGCAACCGCCGGGAGAGCAGGGCGGTCTGCACGGCAGATTTGGTGGGGGAGGAGGCCGATGCTGACAAGCAACGTGTCATCGGGGAGGCTATTGATGAAGTCCAGGCTTGCCGCCTCCGCTTGTTGGTTGCCTCGCCATCCATCTCAACCGGCAATGACGCCGGTGTACACGTGTGCTGGTGTGTGTTGTGTTCTAGGTGTGCGTGAGTGCGTCCTTCTGTGCATGCCACCGCGCAGTGGTGAATTGTGCGCGAGTGCGTCCTTCGCACGCAAGAAGTTTGTCCTTAATGCGCCCTCAATTTACTAGCGTGCGGGGTTCTACCCCGAGTGGTTTCAACTTTGTTTACTTCACCGCGTGTCAGATGGGCCTCTATTTACTTATTTTCACCCACTGCCACATGGGCCAACACACGAAGATACAGAACACGAGCTGATAAGGCAGCATGTGGATTGGTTGACCGGTCAACTAAACAATATACGGAGCTATACGCTGACACAGTGAGCATGTAATCCGTCGGTATAGAGAGTTCGAGTGAGAGGGGAGGCCCGTGAGAGATAGCAGAGAGAGAGAAAGATCTACTCCCTCCGTTCGATAATGTAGTTCCAACATTTTTTAAGTCAAACTTTTGAAACTTTGACCAAGTTTATAAAGAAATTACTTATATCTACAATACCAAAGATAAATGATAGTATGAAGTAAGTACATGTTGTGATGAATCTAATGATCATTCCAGATGTAAATGTTTTTCTCCACATATACCTGGTCAAACGTTTCTGAGGTTTGACTTTTCAAAACATCCATATGCTTATGGACGTGACAGAGTCCCTAACAAGAGAGAGAGTGAGTGAAAAAAGTGTGTGTGCGTGTGTGAAAGAGACATGGACAACACACGATAAAAGTAGAGAAAAAGCGTGCGTGTCTTATGCAAACATATCACACATGCATCTTCGACAACGGAGGCAAGGTGAGGAGATAGTGTGTGGTTGTTTGGAACCGAGAGAGCAAGACCCCTAGCAGGTGGCCAAGAGGGGTCTGACAAACAAGGGAGAGAGGTCGAGAGAGACGTACGGAGAAAATGCAGACATGGGTAGGAGAGAGTGTATGTTTGTCATAGAGAGATCCCCTGGAGATCGTGATGGGACTACATGGGTGGGAGATCGAGTGACAAGGTGTGTGCGCGATAGAAGATGCCCTGAGAGATATCGAGATAGACGTATGGATGGAAGGAGACAATACGTGTGTTCCTATTGGCTAGTAAGAGATAATCATACTTAGGAGGGGGGAGTGCTTGCGCCTATGATGGATTGAGGGATTATGGTACTTAGGGGGGTGCGTGTCACATGGAGAGAGAACAAGGGTGGAGAGTGTTGGATGGGTCTATATGTATAGCGCGAGCGAAACATGTGTATGTGTGAACCAGGGAGATATAAGGCCAGTTTGGCTTGCGTCTTGAGCATATTTTGCCTGGCCTGGGGTTGTGGCTGGATTTCATGCACGCTTGTTTGGTTGCTACCCTGTGAAAAAGAAAGCCCGCCTGGCCTGGGTTCCCTTGCACTTTAATTAGCCTGGCTGAACTCCAGACACTGCAAGTAGCCTGGCCCAGGCGACCGATTTCGAACGCCTGGTCATGCCTGGTCGTGTGGCCATGAGGCTAACAACAACATGGATGTATATTAGCATTAAATAATTGATGCATGGATTGATTGATGGGACGTTGATGCTTTGCCTGGCCCAGGCATGAACCAAACGCTTCAGCACCACACAAGCCTGGCCAGGCAGAAATATTTTACATCTCACGTCCACACCAGGCAGTACCGGCCATCAAGGCATGAGGGTCAGGTCACGAACCAAACTGACCAATAAAGTTTGAGAGAGATTAAGGAGCCCCGATAAGGCTGAGTGGTGCGTCAGATAGCTGAGAGGGGGAAAGAGATATTCCATTCGCTCGATAATGCAGTGCATGTAAATTTTTTAGAAGTCAAACTTTGGAAACTTTGATCAGGTTTACGCAAATGTTATTTATATCTACAATACCAAAGGTACATCATATAAAACTACATCTCATGGTGAATCTAATGGTATATGTTTGCCATACTAGATGTAATTCTTTTTCCCCATGTACATGGTCAAACTTTGCGATGTTTGAATTTTCAATAAATCTATATGCTACGGACCGAGGAGAGTGACTCGGTAGAGACAGATCAAGTGCATGTGAAGGAGAATGAGTAAGTGTGCAAAAAGAGTATGTGTGTGAAAGACAAAGTGACAACAAATGATAAATTAGAGAGAGAGTTTGTTTTTTCATTTCTTATGCGAACATATCACGCATGCATCTCCGAGATGGAAAAGCGAGGCGAGGAGATACACGAAGATAGCTAGTGTGTGATTGTTTGCAACGGAGAGAGACACCCCTGTAGCACATGTCCAGTAGAGGTGTGGCCAACAAGGAACAAAGGTCGAGAGGGACACATGGATGGCATGGACGCATGGGGAGGAAGAGAGGGTGTGTTTGTGATAGAGAGATCCCGTCGAGATCGTGAGGGGACTATATGGGTGGGAGATCGAGGGAGTGCGTGCGTGATAGAAAGATGCCCCGAGAGAAATCGAGATAGACCATGCACATGTTTGTGATGGAGACTAAGATTAGCTAGTCATATACATATAGGGGGGACTGCGTGTGCCTACAATTGAGTGAGAGACCATCATACTTGGCTAGCTGGGCATGACTGTAGCGACCAGACCTCAAACGGTCCAATCTCCGTGCTCAGGTGTCATCCCTGGATCAGTAATGCTGACACCACACAGTACTTGAAGGATTTATAACAGAGTAGCAATCACACACTTATTACACTGAGTGTCTCAAAAGAGAACTTATTACAATAAAGATGGCTTAAGGCCATCAAATAACAATAACAGCGGAAGGCTTGGAAGATAAGTGAGTCCATCAACTCCAACGGCATCACTGAGTATAGAACCATGACCTAAAAACTCCTTAATCGTCGTTTGAAAAGTCTGCAACATTAATGTTGCAGCCGAAATGGGTCAGCACATGGAATATGCTGGCAAAATAACACATAGAGGATAATGGAATGAAATAGGCTATTCTATATGCATATTTGGCTGGTGGAAAGCTCTACGGTTACAGTTTTGCGTAAAGCCAAATTTTCCCTACTGCAAAGGAATAAATTTTATTTAACTATCATGGTAGTAGTTAAACATTGAGAATGGTTGACAGCATTCTCAATCCCAATTAAGCATCATCATTAAACAAAACCCAACAAAATTAATTTTTATAGTAACATGTTGAGATTCATATGAAAATCCAGGTACTAAATACTCAAGATGTCCATAACCGGGGACATGGCTAATCATGATTAGTTTATACACTCTGCAGAGGTTTGCACACTTTTCCCCACAAGACTCGATCGCCTGAGTTTGGTTTCTCGCACTACATGGTGTTTGAGAAGACGGATGACTGAGACATAGTCTTTGTAATGCCCCGAGACCGATGTGCCAGGTGTCTTCGAGTTATTCGCTGCTGTTGCTATGTCATTTGCTTGCGTGTTGCATTTCATCATGTCATCATGTGCATTGCATCATCATCTTTTCAAAACTTGCATTCGTCCGGGTTCTCCGAGTTCTCTCCATTGTCCATTCTGAGCCCAACCACACTTGCACGTGCCCGCGGCATATCCGAAATAGTATTTTATAAGTGGCTGGAAAATGTTCTCGGAATGGGTTAACATTTGGCATGCGGTGTTGTTATGTTGTTAGTAGGTCACCTGCCAAGTTTCATCGCATTCGGAGTTCGTTTGATGCCCCAACGGATCAATATAGCGGCAATAATAGCCGGTCTAATGTCGGACGTTTTCGGTCTTTGGAAACTGCTGCCGGGCGCTCTCTTCTCTCCTCTCAGCCTCGCCACATCCCACGTAGTCCATCCACCTACCCCTCTTCGCGTCCGTAGTCGTCCGATGTGTTCACACGGTCCGAAAAACCCTCTCTGCGTAGTGCACCGAACCCCTCGCGCGTGTCCGGAAGTTGTCCCGAATCCGACCCGGGAGTTGTCACCGTTGGACTCAGAACATCCCCAAACATCTACAAAACGTCTCCGTTTTCTTAATTGGGCTCCCTAACCTATTTATCCAAAACCGTCCGATTTTGATCGGAGGGTCCAAACGTAATCCTTTTGTCCCTATTTATAGATCAACCCTTACCCAAATCAGATCAAACCCTAAAATTTAGGAGCCTTGTCCCATCGATCCCTCTCGTCCGCCGCCACTATTCCCCTCGGGATTCAGATCCACCCACTCTCCCTCGTTTTCCCCAGCGAGCCAACCAGCGCAGTGCAATGCCCCTCCTTCTCCTGCAACACTGCCTCGTCCTCCCCTGCGTCTCATCACCACGGGGCTCCCGCTCGGGAGGAGCACCTGAGCACGCCCGGAGCCGCATCGACCATGGCCAGGCCATGCCCTGCTTCCTTCTCTATCCCTTTGGTTCTCCCTCTCCCTCTGGTCTCAAAACTATATTGTTGTCTCTGTTTACGCAGGACGCCATGGGGGCACCGCCTCCGCTTCTGGTTCGCCACCAGGCCGTTGCTCCCCTGCCTCGCTAGCCTCCGACGGCGCCGGCCACCTCTCCGAGCAGAGTAGTCGGACCTCTTCTGCAGCTGAGCCCCCTCACTCGCCCGCCTGTCTCCTCTCGCTGATATGCCTCGCGTCGGCGTTGACCCACGCCAAGTCCCTGCTGTTGCGCCTTCGCCAAGTCCCCATCGCCGGCCCCTGCTTCTGCTGCATCGGGAAGCTGCAGTTCCAGCAGAGATGGACGAGCTCCTGGATCCGCCCTCCTCCGCTAGTCCCTGACCTCGCCGGAGCCGCTTCCCGCAGTGCTGTCGTCCTCATTGCCGGCAACCGCTGCGCCCCCAAGTCCCTCTGCTTCCCTGCTCCAAATCGAGTGTCGGGCGTCGCTGCCTCCCCACGTGTCGTCCCGGAGTCCCCAGCGCCTCTGCAAGCCGTTCCACCGTGCCGTCTCCGGACCCTGCTCGTCGGAGCCGTGCCTTCCCCCATGCTCGCGAGCCCGCGCCGGCCATCTCCCTCGCTGGCAACAACGAACCAGGGTGTCCATGGACCCTGCTTCAAACGAACGGGCACAACCACGCTGTGCGTTGACCACGCCCCAGCCCAGATCTGCCGGCCCAAGAGGCCCATGGGTAAGCAGCACCTCCCTCCAGCCCTTTGTTCCTGTTGGGCTAGTTCAATTTCCGGCCCATTATGTTTTTTTTCAGTTCAGGAGGATTTTTCCTAATATTTCAGAGAGTGTAGTTTGCAGAAAACCCCTTGAACTTCATGCATATTTAAACTCACAAACTAAGCATCACATGTAAAAACTTAATATATGAAACTTGCTTAGAATTTTGTGTAGATTAATAATATGCCATTTTCAATCATGTTTAAAATGCACGGTCAATTTTTTTTTTCACGGTCAAAAAAAAAATCATGTTTAAAATGTCTAAATTGTCGTTTGCTTTAATTTTCCCCTATGCCATGCTAAAATGTTTTCTTTCATAACTAAATAACTGTAGCTCCAAATTTAATAAACTTTATATGTAAATGGGGTAGAAAAATGCCTAGTTTAACATGATGCACTCATCTAGCATGTTTAACAACTCTAAAATTATGTTTAGGGCAGAACAGTACAAAACCTAATATATGCATATGAGGAGTTTCCGGACTTGTTGTTTTGTTGTTCCGGCCTCATTTAAACTTGCCTAGATTAGATAGTTTCATCATGCTTCACCTCTTGCCATGCTAACAACATTTAACCTTGTTGGGTACATAAACGAGAGAGAACTAAATAAGTCATGTGGTGTTTTCTTCAATATGCAACTCCGTTGCATAATGAGCTCCACTTAAGTTGTAGGATTGTTTGTGCACTTTGCCATGCCATGCTTCATTAAACTGGACATGCATCATACTTGGTTGTGCATCGTGCCATGCTTATGTGATGGTTCTTTACTATGTTGTGTGCTTCTTTCCGGTGTTGCTTCTTCGGGTTGGTTCTGATAACGTCGTGTTTGTGAGGATCCGTTCGACTACGTCCGTTTGACTTCTTCATGGACTCGTTATTCTTCCTTGTGGGATCTCAGGCAAGATGACCATACCCTCGAAATCACTTCTATCTTTGCTTGCTAGTTGCTCGCTCTTTTGCTATGCCTATGCTGCGTTACCTACCACTTGCTTATCATGCCTCCCATATTGTTAAACCAAGCCTCTAACCCACCTTGTCCTAGCAAACCGTTGTTTGGCTATGTTACCGCTTTGCTCAGCCCCTCTTATAGCGTTGTTAGTTGCATGTGAAGATTGGAGCTTGTTCCATGTTTGGAACATGGATATTTTGTTGGGATATCACAATATCTCTTATTTAATTAATGCATCTATATACTTGGTAAAGGGTGGAAGGCTCGGCCTTATGCCTGGTGTTTTGTTCCACTCTTGCCGCCCTAGTTTCCGTCATATCGGTGTTATGTTCCCGGATTTTGCGTTCCTTACGCGGTTGGGTTATAATGGGAACCCCTTGACAGTTCGCCTTGAATAAAACTCCTCCAGCAATGCCCAACCTTGGTTTTACCATTTGCACTAACAACCTACCACCTTCCCTTGGGCTCTGCAGACTCAAGGGTCATCTTTATTTTAACCTCCCCGGGCCAGTGCTTCTCTAAGTGTTGGTCTGAACCGAGCTGCCTGCGGGGCCACCTTGGGGAAACTTGAGGGTTGGTTTTACTTGTAGCTAGTCTCATCTGAGTGTGCCCTGAGAACGAGATATGTGCAGCTCCTATCAGGATTTGTCGGCACATTCGGGCAGTGTTGCTGGACTTGTTTTACCATTGTCGAGGATGTCTTGTAACCTGGATGCTGAGCCTGATCGGATTGTTTTGGGAGAAGGAATATCCTTCGTTGACCGTGAGAGCTTGTGATGGGCTAAGTTGGGACACCCCTGCAGGGTTTTGAACTTTCGAAAGCCGTGCCCGCGGTTATGGGCAGATGGGAATTTGTTAATGTCCGGTTGTAGAAAACCTGAAGCTGACCTTAATTAAAATACATCAACCGCGTGTGTAACCATGATGGTCTCTTCTCGGCGGGGTCCGAGAAGTGAACATGGTGTTGGAGTTATGTTTGGCGTAGGTTATTCTAGGATCACTTCTTGATCATAGTTTCTCGACCGTGCTTTGCCTTCTCTTCTCGCTCTCATTTGTGTATGTTAGCCACCATATATGCTAGTCGCTTGCTGCAGCTCCACCTCATACCTTTTACCTTACCTAGAGCTTAAATAGTCTTGGTCGCGAGGGTGTGAGATTGCTGAGTCCCCGTGACTCACAGATACTTCCAAAACCAGCTTGCAGGTGCCGTTGAACCGTGCAGATGACGCAACCAAGCTCAAGGAGGAGCTCGATGAAGATCTTGTCTTTTGTGTTGTTTCGTTCTAGTTGTTTAGTAGTGGAGCCCAGTTGGGGTCGATCGGGGATCTGTGTAGCATTTGGGGTAGTCTTCTTTTTATTTTTGGTTCCATAGTCGGACCATTGATTGTATCTGGATGATGTAATGCTTTGTTCATGTTTTGTGTGAAGTGGAAATTGTAAGCCAACTATGTATCTCTTTCCCTTATGTATTACATGGGTTGTGTGAAGATTACCTCACTTGCGACATTACTTTCAATGCGGTTATGCCTCTAAGTCGTGCTTCGACATGTGGGAGATATAGCCGCATTGAGGGCGTTACAAGTTGGTATCAGAGCCTTCCCCGACCTTAGGAGCCCCCCTGCTTGATCGAATCGCTGGCATTGTTGAGTCTAGAAAAATGTTTTGAGTCATTTAGGAATTATATATATCGGAGAGTTAGGAATTCTTTTTACTCCTCAGTCCCTTCGTCGCTCTGGTGAGGCATCTTGACATAGAGTTTTGACTCTTCTCTTCTCAAATTTCACTAAATTTTTTTTAGGATCACGCGGGTATCTTGGAATCGTTCCGATGGTTTTGTGATGAGAACATTGTTCTTGGTGCCTCCTGACATTTAGGGGTTGTGGCAGTTTCCAGGGGAGTTGAGCTCCGAGGTGTTGTTGTCACAATTTTATCATTGCAGTTCTGGTATACCTGAGTTTAGTTTCGCCGACATCGAAAATCTCTTTTATGCAGTTGTTGGTGAGATAACCTCGACGCCACCCAGTACTGGGGCGGGAGTTCGGGAGTATTGCCATAACTCGTATAACGGATGCTTTTCTAAGGTTGAGGTAAATGATTTCCGAAGGTTTCTTGGTTATGTGTTGAAGGATGGATACAGTTGGATGTAGGATTTGCTAGTTTTGGGTAAGATATTATGCTTCCCCTCTATCCCCAACACCTGATTGCATAACCGGAAAGTTTCGGGAGTTTATAAGTGGGAATTCAAGTAGCTCTTAGGATATCTTTCGACAGGTGTATGATATGAAATTGGTGTTCGACGTCTAGTGGTCCGCCTATCCACGGTTGGTTTTACAGTGGTCTCGTTGTGTCTTAAAGAGTCCTTGGCTATGCCGACTCGGGGACGCTTCGTATGTCATGTGCACTACCTTGTACATGATGGTGTTGTACGATCGAGCCCGTGTAGGCCCCACCACGAAAACTTCGGACGAAATCTCTATCATATGTTTGTTCCGGCCTATTCTGCAAGCCAATCCTTTGTTTTGTTTTGAGTTGTGGTATTCGAGTTGCTTCGAAGTCAAATGTTGATTCCATACCTTCCCCAAATGGTGTTCTCATACTCCAGTTGAATACCAATCCTTCTTGATCATCAATATTGTTTTGTCAAACCTTTTTCACCGGCGTGTTTCTCTTCAAGTGGATCCAATCATTTCAACATCAGTAAGATCAATTATCAGTTCTTCTCAATGGTGTTTGTTTCTTCCGTCTCCAAGTTGCCTTTGTTTTTCCCGCCCACCCACCCTTTTTCTTCAAGGACTCGGATTTCTTATTCAAGTATCCTTTTATTAATGGGAAGCTTCTCCATTCCTTGTCCGTCAATATTCTTATCCGGTGATTCTCAAGAAGATGCTAACGAAGCTTCAAGTTCGTCTCTTGTCACTCATTTTCTTCTCCGGTGGATTTAATTCAAGCTTTGGTATTGAGCATACTCCTTTTGTTTTTTCCGAATGCCTATTTATGCCGGTGCACCTCTTAATCTTCCCCGCTTGCTATTCTTTTGTTCCGGAGTGCTAAAGATATCTCAGAAGATTCGTGTTTCCACTCTTAATCCGTTCAAGCTATTTTGAGGATGTTATGTCATTCAAGCCTTTTAATTCAACCGGTGCAATATCTCCTTTAATCATTTCAATGGTGTTTCTTTTGAGTGGGCCCTAACCCACAGGTCTTTTCCCAGGATCTTACCTGAATCTTCTTATTTTTTCCGGAGCTATCCTCAAATTTCTTTTCGAAGTTTGACGTAAGAATGATTGTCATCAGTCAAATGCCTTTCTCCAAGATCTTTCATTTCTTTTCATCGTTGGCTCAACCTATTCGTTTTGATTCTTCCGGAGTGCCTAAATAAGTCATGATGGTATTTCTCGTCGTCATTCTCAGTTTGGAAGACCGAAGAAGGTTCTCCTTTCAACCTTGCTCCATTCTCTTCAAGATTCGTCATTCGAGATTGTTGCCATCCTCTCATAATTGTTTTCGATTGTCAGAATTCTTTTTCACCCATCCGGCGTAATTCAGGAGTCTTTTCAGTTTGATTCTCTGAAGGCCATCATTTCGGGATTATTCATTCTCAGCTTTCAGCTATCAGTCTCCAATTTTACCGGTGCTTCGTTCAAGTGATCTCTAATCGGCTCGTGATCTCTTCGTTCTCATGTATCTAAATCCTCTCAAGCATCTTCGCTCATTTTATAATTCTTCCTGGTGTTTCTTTATCTTCTCTTCGTTCATTTTCAATTCTTACGGTGGTTCTTCCAAGATTTTGTCTTCCTTCGTTCATCATATCAATTTATTTGTTGTTTCAACCCGACCGGTGGTTCATTGAATACCTTCCCAAGTTTATGTTATATCTCTCTTAATTTTTTCTATGACAATAAGTAGTATGCCAAATCCGTGGCTTGTCATTAATTTAATTGGTGAAGGATAAGCATAATGTAATTCTTATTCTGGTTTCATCAAGTGAACTCAATTCCCTATTCCGGAGGCTCATCAAATTCTTGATCTCAATTGCTTCATCTGATATTTTCCCGGAGTTCCTACCTCTCGCAATTATACCACCACGGAGCTCCATCTAAATCGGTACAAGGATTCACCTTGTGTTTTCAACTTCTCTTTCTTTCCTTTTGATCATCCTTTTGTTTAACAGAGTTCTTCATGAAGGTTCTACATGATGGTTCATAAAGGAATTAATTCTTTCTCGAAGTGTTCATCAAGATTCTTTTTAGAGGAGCTCAAGCATTCTTCATCTTGCAATCCGGAGTGCAATCCTTTCTACCGTATCATTTCAGGTGCTATTATGTCATTCTTGATGATTTGAGTTCACCTTTCAGGATTCACATGTTGTTAAGAATGAGGTATTTTAAATCCATCAACTTCTTCGTTGGAATTATCTTGTGTCATTTATCACCTAAAGCCTTCCCTAAGGATTGTTGCTATTTATGGTGTTTATAAATGACCCAAGTTCTTCTTTATCCTTCTGGTGAACAAGTTTTCTCGTCTCCTTGTTCTTATCAATCCAATTTTTTCCCGTGAGTGGCAGCTTGTCACCTCATAATTTGAGATGTATTCCATAAGACCATATCAAGCGTATTCATTTCGTTGTTGGTGTTACAACAACTCCGCTCGACCCGTCTCCTAAGGGTGCCTTCTCAAGCTCTTTTGTGGCATAAGTTGGCATTTTCTTAACAATTCTCCTATTTCAATTATCGATCTTCTATTCTTTCGTTCCGGAGGCACTTCGATGTTGTACTTTTCAACCTTCATCTCGTGTTGTCTAAGATCATGTCCTTTTTGTGCTTATCCATTTACCGATGTGTGGTGCCATTTTGCTCAAATTCTTTTCGCCTTATCAAGCCTTGCATATCTTTCCAACCGGAGTGCTGTTCGAATTTGTTCTTCCTTGTTACTCTTCCCTACCAGAGTGCTTTCAACTTTGTTCTTCTTCGTTGCATTCTTCTTTCAATGGATTAACCTTTTCAAGGCTCGTGGTTTCACTCGTTTGTCAAAGAAGCAACTTAGTTTTACCGCTTATCTTCCTCCTCCATTTTCCCCTCCGGTGCCATTCTAGATCTCGGGACGAGATCCTCTCGTAGTGGTGGAGTGTTGTAACGCCCCAAGACCGATGTGCCAGGTGTCTTCAAGTTATTTGCTGTTGTTGCCATGTCATTTTCTTGCGTGTTGCATTTCATCATGTCATCATGTGCATTGCATCATCATGTTTTCAAAACTTGCATTCATCCGGGTTCTCCGAGTTCTCTCCGTTATCTATTCTGAGCCCAACCACACTTGCACGCGCCCGCGGCATGTCCGAAATAGTATTTTATAAGTGGACGGAAAATGTTCTCGGAATGGGTTGAAAGTTGGCATGCGGTCTTGTTATGTTGTTAGTAGGTCGCCTGCCAAGTTTCATCGCATTCGAAGTTCGTTTGATGCCCCAACGGATAAATATTGCGGCAGTAGTAGTCGGTCTAACGTTGGACGTTTTCGGTCTCCGGAAACTGCTGCCGGGCCCTCTCTCTCTTCTCTCCTCTCAGCCTTGCCACAGCCCACCTAGTCCATCGACCTACCCCTCTTCGTGTCCGGAGTCGTCCGATGCGATCGCACAGTCCGAAAAACCCTCTCTGCGCAGTGCACCGGACCCCTCGCGCGTGTCCGGAAGTTGTCCCGAACCCGACCCGGGGAGTTGTCACCGTTGGACTCAGAACGTCCCCAAATATCTACAAAATGTCTCCGTTTTCTTAATTGGGCTCGCTAACCTATTTATCCGAAACCGTCCGATTTTGATCGGAGGGTCCAAACGTAATCCTTTTGTCCCTATTTAAATATCAACCCCTACCCAAATCAGATCAAACCCTAAAATTTAGGAGTCTTGTCCCATCAATCCCTCTCGGCCGCCGCCACTATTCCCCTCGGGATTCAGATCCACCCACTCTCCCTTGTTTTCCCCAGCGAGCCAACCAGCGCAGCGCAACGCCCCTCCTTCTCCTGCAACACTGCCTCGTCCTCCCCTACGTCTCATCACCATGGGGCTCCTGCTCGGGAGGAGCTCCTGAGCACGCCCGAAGCCGCATCGACCATGGTCGGGCCATGCCCTGCTTCCTTCTATATCCCTCTAGTTCTCCCTCTCCCTCTGGTCTCAAAACTGTATTGTTGTCTCTGTTTACGTAGGACGCCATGGGGGCACCGCCTCTGCTTTTGGTTCGCCACCAGGCCGTTGCTCCCCTGCCTCGCTAGCCTCCGACGGCGCCGGCCACCTCTCCGAGCAGAGTAGTCGGACCTCTTCTGCAGCTGAGCCCCCTCCCTCGCGCTCCCGCCACCTCTCGCCGATCTACCTCGCGCCAGTGTTAACCCGCGCCAAGTCCCTGCTGTCGCGCCTTTGCCAAGTCCCCATCACCGGCCCCTGCTTCTGCTGCATCGGCAAGCTACAGCTCCAGCAGAGATGGACGAGCTCCTGGATCCGCCCACCTCCGCCAGTCCCTGACCTCGCCGGAGCCGCTTCCCGTAGTGCCGACGTCCTCATCGCCGGCACCTGCTGCGCCCGCAAGTCCCTCTGCTTCCCTGCTCCAAATCGAGCGTCGGGCGTCGCTGCCTCCCCACGTGCCATCCCGGAGTCCCCAGCACCTTCGCAAGCCATTCCGTCGTGCCGTCTCCGGACCCTGCTCGCTGGAGCCGTGCCTTCCCCCATGCCCGTGAGCCCGCGCCGGCCATCTGCCTCGCTGGCAACGACGAACCAGGGCGGCCATGGCCCCTGCTTCGAATGAACGGGCACAGCCACGCTGTGCTTTGACCACGCCCCAGCCCAGATCTGCCGGCCCAAGAGGCCCATGGGTGAGCAGCACCTCCCTCCAGCCCTTTGTGCCTGTTGGGCCAGTTCAATTTCCGGCCCGTTATGTTTTTTTTCAGTTCAGGAGATTTTTCCTAATATTTCAGAGAGTGCAGTTTGCAGAAAATCCCTTGAACTGCATGCATATTTAAACTCACAAACTAAGCATCACATGTAAAAACTTAATATATGAAACTTGCTTAGAATTTTGTGTAGATTAATAATATGCCATTTTCAATCATGTTTAAAATGTCTAAATTGTTGTTTGCTTTAATTTGCCCCTATGCCATGCTAAAATGTTTTCTTTCATAACTAAATAACCGTAGCTCCAAATTTAATAAACTTTATATGTAAATGGGGTAGAAAAATGCCTAGTTTAACATGATGCACTCATCTAGCATGTTTATCAACTCTAAAATTATGTTTTGGGCAGAACAGTACCAAACCTAATATATGCATATGAGGAGTTTCCGGACTTGTTGTTTTATTGTTCCGGCCTCATTTAAACTTGCCTAGATTAGATAGTTTCATCATGCTTCACCTCTTGCCATGCTAACAATATTTAACCTTGTTGGGTACATAAACGAGAGAGAACTAAATAAGTCATGTGGTGTTTTCTTCAATATGCAACTCCGTTGCATAATGAGCTCCACTTAAGTTGTAGGATTGTTTGTGCACTTTGCCATGCCATGCTTCATTAAACTGGACATGCATCATACTTGGTTGGGCATCGTGCCATGCATATGTGATGGTTGTTTACTATGTTGTGTGCTTATTTCCGGTGTTGCTTCTTTGGGTTGGTTCCAATAACGTCGCGTTTGTGAGGATCCGTTCGACTACGTCCGTTTGACTTCTTCATGGACTTGTTCTTATTCCTTGCGGGATCTCAGGCAAGATTACCATACCCTCGAAATCACTTCTATCTTTGCTTGCTAGTTGCTCGCTCTTTTGCTATGCCTATGCCGCGATACCTACCACTTGCTTATCATGCCTCCCATATTGTTAAACCAAGCCTCTAACCCACCTTGTCCTAGCAAACCGTTGTTTGGCTATGTTACCGCTTTGCTCAGCCCCTCTTATAGCGTTGTTAGTTGCAGGTGAAGATTGGAGCTTGTTCCATGTTTGGAACATGGATATTTTGTTGGGATATCACAATATCTCTTATTTAATTAATGCATCTATATACTTGGTAAAGGGTGGAAGGCTCGGCCTTATGCCTGGTGTTTTGTTCCACTCTTGCCACCCTAGTTTCCGTCATATTGGTGTTATGTTCCCGGATTTTGCGTTCCTTACGCGGTTGGGTTATAATGGGAACCCCTTGACAGTTCGCCTTGAATAAAACTCCTCCAGCAATGCCCAACCTTGGTTTTACCATTTGCACTAACAACCTACTACCTTCCCTTGGGTTCTGCAGACTCAAGGGTCCTCTTTATTTTAACCGCCCGGGCCAGTGCTTCTCCAAGTGTTGGTCCGAACCGAGCTGCCTGCGGGGCCACCTTGGGGAAACTTGAGGGTTGGTTTTACTCGTAGCTAGTCTCATCTGAGTGTGCCCTGAGAACGAGATATGTGCAGCTCCTATCAGGATTTGTCGGCACATTCGGGCGGTGTTGCTAGACTTGTTTTACCATTGTCGAGGATGTCTTGTAACCTGGATGCCGAGCCTGATCGGATTGTCTTGGGAGAAGGAATATCCTTCGTTGACCCTGAGAGCTTGTGATGGGCTAAGTTGGGACACCCCTGCAGGGTTTTGAACTTTCGAAAGTCATGCCCGCAGTTATGGGCAGATGGGAATTTGTTAATGTCCGGTTGTAGAAAACCTAAAGTTGACCTTAATTAAAATACATCAACCGCGTGTGTAACCGTGATGGTCTCTTCTCGGCGGGGTCCGGGAAGTGAACACGGTGTTGGAGTTATGTTTGGCGTAGGTTGTTCTAGGATCACTTCTTGATCATAGTTTCTCGACCGTTCTTTGCCTTCTCTTCTCGCTCTCATTTGCGTATGTTAGCCACCATATATGCTAGTCACTTGCTGCAGCTCCACCTCGTACCTTTTACCTTACCTATGAGCTTAAATAGTCTTGATCGCGAGGGTGTGAGATTTCTGAGTCCCCTGACTCACAGATACTTCCAAAACCAGCTTGCAGGTGCCGTTGAATCATGCAGATGACGCAACCAAGCTCAAGGAGGAGCTCGATGAAGATCTTGTCCTTTGTGTTGTTTCGTTCTAGTTGTTCAGTAGTGGAGCCCAGTTGGTGTCGATCGGGATCTGTGTAGAATTTGGTGTAGTCTTCTTTTTATTTTTGGTTCCGTAGTCGGACCTTTGATTGCATCTGGATGATGTAATGCTTTGTTCATGTTTTGTGTGAAGTGGCGATTGTAAGCCAACTATGTATCTCTTTCCCTTATGTATTACATGGGTTGTGTGAAGATTACCTTACTTACGACATTGCTTTCAATGCGGTTATGCCTCTAATTCGTGCTTCGACACGTGGGAGATATAGCCGCATCAAGGGCGTTACAGTCTTTCAGAAGCGCTAGCACCTTACGATTGGGTAGACCGTTACACCTACTTTCCCCTACATTTGCTAGTCTACCACTATAAGAGTTCGCACAACTTAATCAACTATGTTAGAGCCCATAATAGCTTGTGGCTGCACACAGAACTTTTTAGCATGAATAATCTCATGATCCCTTTGAGCCTGGGTGGCGGTCCATAAAGAAAACAGGCAATCGCTGGAATACCCAGGTGCCTCAATCCACCCAGATGTGTGTTTAAGTTGCCACCTTAAATAAACCATTAATTAACAATCTCACACCTGTCATGGATACACTCACCCAATCCACGTCTACTAGCATAGCATGGCATAATAAGTAAACGTAGAAGTAACTCCCAAAGGTTTGATAATAAACAGGTAATAGGTACTACCTCAACTACTTCCCAAACCCACAATTTAATTAGATCCTAATCATGCAATGTGTGAGGATTGATCTAATGCAATAAAACTGGGTAGTGGGAAAACATGATCAAAGTGTTACTTGCCTTGCTGATGATCCGGGAAACCTAGTGATTCGAAGTAGCAAGCAGCGCACTCCGGGTACTCTATCGCAAACAAACAAGCATAGAATAAGTACTCAACTAATGCACATGTAAAACTCAAATCAGAGAACTAACTAGAAAGTTCAACTTAAGAACTCTGGTTGGCAAAAAGAATCAAAACGAACGAAGCAATGAAAGACAAACGACAAAAGAAACAAACTTCTTTTACTATTCTGGATCTAGGGTAACTTTTACAGTGGAAAAAACTTGTTTGAGTTGGTTATACAAAAAGAGGGTTTCGAGACGAAACTCCAGGCACTTGAATCGCCTGATTTCGATAAACGAGCGAAAAGTTAGGCTAAAAGGAAAATCGGATGAGAAATCGCGATCTGAAAAATCGTGGATTTAATCTGAGAAAAAGAAAAACAACGAATGTTCGTTAAAACGGATGAACGGATGAATGCTCGCTAATTAAATAAACCGGAAAAACCAATCTATTTAAAAAAACCAAAACTAAAAAAAACGAACAAAATCGTCGGAAAACCGAACGGTTTTTTGAGAAAAACCGGAGGCGAAAAAAAACTACCTCCGGAAACTCCGGCGAACGGCGGCGGCGGGGCGGCGGCGGCGCCGGCGGGTGGCGGCGCCGGCGGGCGGCGGCGCGGGCGGCGGGCGGGTGGCGGCGCGGGCGGCGGGCGGCGGCGGCGGCGGCGGGGCCGACTAGGGTTAGGGTTTTTTCGGGTGGGGCGGCTTGGGCTTCGGCCGGGGCCTCGGGGCGCTATAAAAAGGCCCGGCCAGGAGGAGTCCTGGCCGGTTACGACCCAAGGTCGGTTCGGTGTTTCTTTTTAAATAATTATGCTCGGTCCCAAGCCCGGGTAAAGGAGGAGGGTTGTGATAGGCTTGGCGAGCCAACGTAAAAACTCAGCCACTCTTATGGAGATGAAACCCAAAAGATTTTCGTTGGAGCGTAACCCTCTCAGCGACGCGCCACATTGGAACCCGGGTGTGGTGGAAAATGGGCAAGGGCCGGGCCGTCACCCCCCAAGTGGCGCGCCGTATCTTGATCCGGATACGGTGGCAAGTGAGCGAGGATCGGGTCATCGCATCCTTAGTGGCGCGCTACATCGGTGCCCGGATGTAGTGGAAAATGAGCAAGGGTCTTCGCATTTGACTCGACGAGTGCAAAGGGTAAGGAAGCTAGCCGAGCCCAGGAGGATTCGCTTAGGTAGCTGGAATGTAGGGTCTCTGACAGGGAAGCTTCGGGAGCTAGTTGATGCAGCAGTGAGGAGAGGTGTTGATATCCTTTGCGTCCAAGAAACCAAATGGAGAGGACAGAAGGCGAAGGAGGTGGAGGATACCGGCTTCAAGCTGTGGTACACGGGGACGGCTGCAAACAGAAATGGCGTAGGCATCTTGATCAACAAGAGCCTCAAGTATGGAGTGGTAGACGTCAGGAGACGTGGGGACCGGATTATCCTGGTCAAGCTGGTAGCTGAGGACTTGGTTCTCAATGTTATCAACGCATATGCCCTGCAAGTAGGCCACAATGAGAACACCAAGAGGGAGTTCTGGGAAGGCTTGGAAGACATGGTTAGGAGTGTATCGATTGGTGAGAAGCTCTTCATAGGAGGAGACCTCAATGGCCACGTGGGTACATCTAACACAGGTTTTGAAGGGGCGCATGGGGGCTTTGGCTATGGCATCAGGAATCAAGAAGGAGAAGATGTCTTAAGCTTTGCTCTAGCCTACAACATGATTGTAGCTAATACCCTCTTTAGAAAGAGAGAATCACATCTGGTGACTTTTAGTAGTGGCCAACACTCTAGCCAGATTGATTTCATCCTCTCGAGAAGAGAAGATAGGCGTGCGTGCCTAGACTGTAAGGTGATACCTGGGGAGAGTGTTGTACCCCAGCATAAGCTGGTGGTTGCTAACTTCCGCTTTCGGATTCGTGTCCAGCGGGATAAGCATGCCAAGGTCGCTAGAACGAAGTGGTGGAAGCTCAAGGGGGAGGTAGCTCAGGTGTTCAAGGAGAGGGTATTTAAGGAGGGCCCTTGGGAGGAAGGAGGGGATGCGGACAATGTGTGGATGAAGATGGCGACTTGCATTCGTAAGGTGGCCTCGGAGGAGTTTGGAGTGTCCAGGGGAAGGAGAAGCGAAGATAAGGATACCTGGTGGTGGAATGATGATTCCAGAAGGCGCTTAAAGAGAAGAAAGATTGCTTCAGACGCCTATACCTGGATAGGAGTGCAGACAACATAGAGAAGTACAAGATGGCGAAGAAGGCCGCAAAGCGAGCTGTTGGTGAAGCAAGGGGTCGGGCATATGAGGACCTCTACCAACGGTTAGGCACGAAGGAAGGTGAAAGGGACATCTATAAGATGGCTAAGATCCGGGAGAGGAAGACGAGGGATATTGGCCAAGTCAAATGCATCAAGGACGGAGCAGGCCAACTCTTGGTGAAGGACGAAGAGATTAAGCATAGATGGCGGGAGTACTTCGACAAGCTATTCAATGGGGAGAATGAGAGTTCTACCATTGAACTGAATGACTCCTTTGATGAGACCAGCATGCGTTTTGTGCGGCGCATCCAGGAGTCTGAGGTGAAGGAGGCTTTAAAAAGGATGAAAGGAGGCAAGGCGATGGGCCCTGATTGTATCCCCATTGAGGTGTGGAAAGGTCTCGGGGACATAGCGATAGTATGGCTAACCAAGCTTTTCAACCTCATTTTTCGGGCAAACAAGATGCCTGAAGAATGGAGACGGAGTATATTAGTACCAATCTTCAAGAACAAGGGGGATGTTCAGAGTTGTACTAATTACCGTGGAATTAAGCTGATGAGCCATACAATGAAGCTATGGGAGAGAGTCATTGAGCACCGCTTAAGAAGAATGACAAGCGTGACCAAAAATCAGTTTGGTTTCATGCCTGGGAGGTCGACCATGGAAGCCATTTTCTTGGTACGACAACTTATGGAGAGATATAGGGAGCATAAGAAGGACTTGCATATGGTGTTCATTGACTTGGAGAAGGCCTATGATAAGATACCGCGGAATGTCATGTGGTGGGCCTTGGAGAAACACAAAGTCCCAGCAAAGTACATTACCCTCATGAAGGACATGTACAATAATGTTGTGACAAGTGTTCGAACAAGTGATGTCGACACCGATGACTTCCCGATTAAGATAGGACTGCATCAGGGGTCAGCTTTGAGCTCTTTTTGCATTGGTGATGGATGAGGTCACAAGGGGTATACAAGGAGATATCCCATGGTGTATGCTCTTTGCGGATGATGTGGTGCTAGTTGACGATAGTCGGATGGGGGTAAATAGGAAGTTAGAGTTATGGAGACAAACCTTGGAATCGAAAGGGTTTAGGCTTAGTAGAACTAAAACCGAGTACATGATGTGCGGTTTCAGTACTACTAGCTGTGAGGAGGAGGAGGTTAGCCTTGATGGCCAGGTGGTACCTCGGAAGGACACCTTTCGGTATTTGGGGTCAATGTTGCAGGAGGATGGGGGTATTGATGAAGATGTGAACCATCGAATCAAAGCCGGATGGATGAAGTGGCGCCAAGCTTCTGGCATTCTCTGTGACAAGAGAGTGCCACAAAAGCTAAAAGGCAAGTTCTACAGGACGGCGGTTCGACCCGCAATGTTGTATGGCGCGGAGTGTTGGCCGACTAAAAGGCGACATGTTCAACAGTTAGGTGTGGCGGAGATGCGTATGTTGAGATGGATGTGTGGCCACACGAGGAAGGATCGAGTCTGGAATGATGATATACGAGATAGAGTTGGGGTAGCACCAATTGAGGAGATGCTTGTCCAACATCGTTTGAGATGGTTTGGGCATATTCAGCGCAGGCCTCCAGAAGCTCCAGTGCATAGCGGACGGCTAAAGCGTGCGGAGAATGTCAAGAGAGGGCGGGGTCGACCGATTTTGACATGGGAGGAGTCCGTTAAGAGAGACCTGAAGAATTGGAGTATCGACAAAGAGCTAGCTATGGACAGGGGTGCGTGGAAGCTTGCTATCCATGTGCCAGAGCCATGAGTTGGTTGCGAGATCTTATGGGTTTCACCTCTAGCCTACCCCAACTTGTTTGGGACTAAAGGCTTTGTTGTTGTTGTTGTTGTTGTTGTTGTTGTTGTAATTATGCTCGGAAAAAACAAAAGAAATACTAAACAGACTCCAAAAATCCCGAAATAAATTTTCCCCGGCTTCTAAAATCAAGCCGCACAGGATGAACATTTATTTGGGGCCTAAATGCAATTTTGAAAAATGCGCATTTTTCCTAAATTCAAATAAAATAGCAAATAAAACCAAAATAAAATCTTATTTGATTTTTTTATTAAATCCCCAATATTTCTTTATTTTGGGAAAGTCATTTTATTCCCTCTCTCATATTTTTATAATAGAAATAATTGAAGATAAAATAAATAAAATCAAATGATCCTATTTTCAAAATTTGAGAAAACTCAAATATGAAAATAACGAAATCCCCAACTCTCTCCGAGGGTCCTTGAGTTACGTGAAATTTCTAGGGTCTACCAAAATGCAATAAAATATAATATGCAAAGATGATCTAGTGTATAACATTCCAAATTAAAAAATTGGGATGTTACAATGAGATTGTGTGTGCGCGCGTGTGAGATGGAGAGAGAATGAGGGGAGATATAGACTTTTAGATGGGCCTATCGAGTGCGAGTGAGATATGCAACCCAGGTGGATGGAGAGTTTGAGAGAGGGGGAAGAGCTCCGAGACGACATAGTGGTGCATGAGAGAGTTACAGGCAAAGAGCCAAGGAATCTGTGTGCGTACGATGAGTGGACCCAAGATATCTAGCTTGGACTAGCTAGAGTATCATACATAGTGTGCGAGAGAGACCTATAGATGGTGTATATATGCATGGGAACTAGAAAGACCCCCCCACACACACACACAAAGAGAGAGAGAGAGAGAGAGAGAGAGAGAGAGAGAGAGAGAGAGAGAGAGAGAAGGGGAGTCTGGGAGAGGGGGAGGTCGCGTTTTATGCATCAAAGACTAATATAAACCATGTTTCCATATAAACTTGCATCCAAATATTTAAATTGGAGAACATGTTGTCTGCAATCCACACATGAACGGATATATGCGTATATCAAACAAGTTCATTAATTTGACTTTCAACATGTTCATGGAGTACTATAATACTGTACAACATGATACTCGATTGATGTGTTCAATTTTGGATTTAGTTCACTATATTGACCTACTGAACGAGCTATTTCATTGAATCAAGATATTTCGTTTTGGGTTTGATTCGCGTTTTTGAGTGGGTCAACTATTTGTCATATAGTAAATCGCTAGCAACGAGCATGTAAAAACACATTACTCCCGAGCATCATCTCTCCATCTAAAAAAGAAGTGGCAAGCTAATATTTCAAAATTTGATCCGAATCGACTTGGTAAGGTAGACGTGGATGCTCGTTCTCCAAAAAATTGAATGAACCTTTAAACATCCTCTCTAGTCGGTGGAATTCGCCTGAGAAAATAAATGGGAGACGCGAAATTACCGTCCTATGTGGGACACGCATCAATTGGCCCGTTGTACATCGAGGGTAGGTTCATAACTTCATCCAAGCGCGCCTTCTCCTCAGCCAAAATGACATGTGCCGAATAATTCATAAACCATGGTCGGCAAAAAACGCTCTCCTCGCCCGAAATAGTTCGCGCCCACTATTTCAAAACACGCTCTCCTCGCCCGAAATCGCACGCGCCCACTATAGTTCAAAACACGCGCTCCTCGCCCGAAATCGCTCCCGCCCAGAGAAGCAAAGTTACTCTACTATTCCTGACCCTCAGTACACAGACCCAAGCCGAGAAGCCTATAGGCAAGGGTTGAACTGTAACTCCCCCTCACATTTCAGACAAATGCGTCCGTAAGACATGGTTCCACTCCCCTCCCAATTTCCCCCGCCCGCCCCCATTCATACCTCCTGGGCGCAAAATCACCTTCTCCCCGGGAAGCTCCCTTCTCCAGAGCCGCGAAACCTCAGCCCCACCTCCATGGTGCCCCCACTGCACCAATTTCACAGCCGCCCTCCTTCCTAATGCCGGAGACGCTGTCCATTTGTCGTCGTGCACTGGGCCGTGTGCCTCTTACTCTGTGCTGCTGGTGCTGCCTTGACGACGGCTGCGTGAACCGTACCGGAGCCGATTCACCCCCGCCGTTGTTCACGGCGCCGGAGCGGCTCCAACTTCGGATCCGCCCAGAGTCCTGGCACTGCTTCGGCGTAGCCGTCGACCGTCGCGAGGTCGCTCTTTCCCTGCCGCCGGTCGCCACCGCAACCGTGCCGGCCTCACCGACTCGGCAGCTGGACATGCCTACTTCACCATGCCGCCAGATAGGTCGCACCCTCATCTCAAATCACTTTATTTAGGCGTCAGTTGTCTGAATTTTTATCATGGGAAGCAGCACCCCTCGAGACGGCGGAGCTCCTAGGCTGCCGGTTGGCCGGTGTCTAACATAAGGGTGCGGGGCTGCAAGTTCGCCACGGAAGTAGTGCTTAGATGGCTACCGTTTAGAGTTGCGTGGGTTGAAGGTACTGCCGCCGCCGGATCTAGATGACGGTGAGTCTTTGAGGATTGGCCCGGGGGCGGCGCAACCATGGCAGTGCGGTGGGGCGGGGAGCGGGGTTTTGGCCGGGGCCACGGACGGTAGAGGCAGGCTGCTCTGCCGTTGGTCGCTGGCTCTTCGGGGAAGATACCGAACAGTGTCAGCCGGGAGGCACAAGACGGCCAGCCATCCGGCATAGATCGGACAGTACCAAAATAAAATAAAATCATGTGACCCCAATTTAGTCTTCAGTCAAAAGACGTGTGACCACTCTCGTACCTTGCTGTTGATCTCTTAGTGTATTTCTTCAGATCAAAGAGATATGTCGTTCTTAACATTATGCGTTATCTGCATCTTCAGACACACTATCTTCTGACTCACCACAGCTGCTCCAACAAGGGAAGCATACACCAGAAGGGAGATATAGTCCCCACTCAACAGTTCCCTGCATCGAATGCGCGTGCCCGACATGCACAGCCACAACAAATGCAGGGCCATCGACAAGTCAGCACATGATGCTTGATGACCCACAAGTATAGGGGATCTATCGTAGTCCTTTCGATAAGTAAGAGTGTCGAACCCAACGAGGAGCAGAAGGAAATGATAAGCGGTTTTTAGCAAGGTATTCTCTGCAAGTACTGAAATAAATGGTAACAGATAGTTTTGTGATAAGATAGGTTGTAACGAGCAACAAGTAACAAAAGTAAATAAAGTGCAGCAAGGTGGCCCAATCCTTTTGTAGCAAAGGACAAGCCGGAACAAACTCTTATAATAGGAAAAGCTCTCTCGAGGACACATGGGAATATCGTTAAGCTAGTTTTCATCACGTTCATATGATTCGCGTTCGATACTTTGATAATTTGATATGTGGGTGGACCGGTGCTTGGGTGCTGTTCTTACTTGAACAAGCATCCCACTTATGATTAACCTCTATTGCAAGCATCCGCAACTATAACAAAAGTATTAAGGTAAACCTAACCATAGCATGAAACATGTGGATCCAAATCGGCCCCTTACGAAGCAACGCATAAACTAGGGTTTAAGCTTCTGTCACTCTAGCAACCCATCATCTACTTATTACTTCCCAATGCCTTCCTCTAGGCCCAAATAATGGTGAAGTGTTATGTAGTCGACGTTCACATAACACCACTAGAGGCTAGACAACATACAACTTATCAAAATATCAAACGAATACCAAATTCACATGACTACTCATAGAAAGACTTCTCCCTTGTCCTCAGGAACGAACATAATTACTCACAAAGCATATTCATGTTCATAGTCAGAGGGGTAATAATATGAATATAGGATCTGAACATATGATCTTCCACCAAATAAACCAACTAGCATCAACTACAAGGAGTAATCAACACTACTAGCAACCTACTAGCACCAATCCCGGACTTTGAGACAAGAATTGGATACAAGAGATGAACTAGGGTTTGGAGATGAGATGGTGCTGGTGAAGATGTTGATGGAGATTGCCCTCTCCCAATGACAGGAGCGTTGGTGATGACGATGGTGATGATTTCCCCCTCCCGGAGGGAAGTATCCCCGGCAGAACAGCTCTGCCGGAGCTCTAGATTGGATCCGCCAAGGTTCCGCCTCGTGGCGGCGGAGTCTCGTCCCGAAAAGTTCCTTCCTATTTTTTTCTCATCGAAAGACCTCATATAGGAGAAGATGGGCGTCGGAGAGCCACCAGGGGGCCCACGAGGTAGGGGGCGCGCCCTAGGGGGGGCGCCCCCCACCCTCGTGAGCAGGGTGTGGGCCCCCTGGCCTTCATCTTTGGCGTGGATTTTTCTTTATTTCTTTTAAGATGTTCCATGGAGTTTCAGGACTTTTGGAGTTGCACAGAATAGGTCTCTAATATTTGCTCCTTTTCCAAACCAGAATTCCAGCTGCTGGCATTCTCCCTGTTTATGTAAACCTTGTAAAATAAGAGAGAATAGCCATAAGTATTGTGACATAAAGTGAAATAACAGTCCATAATGTGTTAAATATCGATATAAAAGCATGATGCAAAATGGACGTATCAACTCCCCCAAGCTTAGACCTCGCTTGTCCTCAAGAGAAAAGCCGATAACAATAAACATGTCCTCATGTTTAGAGGTAGAGGTGTCGATAAAAATAAAATACGGACATTAAGGCATCATGATTATTCTCATAACAACAACATATATAGATTTTGTCATATGATTACTTATGTTCAAGTGATGATCTATTCACAATGCAAGAGTATAAATCATAAAATTTATTGGGCTCCGACAAACTATAATCTCAGTCATTGAAGCAATTGCAATTTATCATAACATCGGAAAGAGCCTATGTCAGAGCTAAAGAGCAAGTCCACATACTCAACTATCATTTAGTCCTCCATAATTGCTAACACTCACGCGATACTTGTGGTTATGGAGTCTTAATCGGACACAGAGAAAGATAGGGGCTTATAGTTTTGCCCCACAACCTTTTACCTCAAAGGTAATGTAAACAATAATGGTTCATGCTCCCCTACAT
>NC_041382.1:430081034-430105050 GCF_002162155.2 Triticum dicoccoides
GCAGAGGTTGCCATGCGCTTTTATGGTTGTATATATAAAATCTCAATGCGAAAGAACGTCACTTTATATTGCCCCTTGTGATATGAACCTTTATTATGCAGTCCGTCGCTTTTATTACTTCCACGTCACAAGATCGTATAAAGCTTATTTCTCCCACACCAATCAATCATACATATTTAGAGCAATTTTTATTGCTTTGCACCAATGACACTTACTTGAAGGATCTTACTCAATCCATAGGTATATATGGTGGACTCTCATGGCAAAACTAGTTTAAGGATATTTGGAAGCACAAGTAGTATTTCTACTTGGTGCTGAGAATTTGGCTAGCATGAGGGGGAAAGGCAAGCTCAACAAGTTAGAGGATCCATGACAACATACTTTATCTCAGATATAAGAAAGACATAACTCATTACATTATCTTCCTTGTCCAACATCAACTCTTTAGCATGTCATATTTTAATGAGTGCTCCCAATCATAGAAGATGTCAATGATAATATATCTATATGTGAAAACCTCTCTTTCCTTATTACTTACTATGAATTGCAACAATGACCAAAGCTATGTCTGCCAACTCCCAACAACTTTTAATCATCATACTCTTTCTATGTGAATTCATTACTCTCAATAAGATCAATATGAACTTTTTGTTTCTTTTTATTCTTTTTCTCTTTCTTTTATTCACCCAAGATAATGGCAAAATAATCAAGCCCTTGACTCAACACTAATCTTTATTATATATAGCTCACGGACTCGATTACATAGAGAGATCAGAAAGAAAAACTCAAAACTAGATCGTGCCATAAACTTTATTCTACTAGATCAAGATACTACTAATAGGATCAAACTAAGAAAAATGGTAAAGATAGGAGTTGTGATTGTGATACGATACCGGGGCACCTCCCCCAAGCTTGGCAGTTGCCAAGGGGAGTGCCCATACCCATGTGATTATGTCTCCTTTGTCGGTGAAGAAGGTGGAGGTGACGGATAATCGCACATCGAGCGTAAGAGGTCCTCCAGCTTGTGAATAATGCCCTTTAGTGCGACAATATGCTCCTTCAACAAAATATTTTCTTGTGTGAGATACTTGTTTTGAACACGAGCTAACTCAATCATCTTGAAAGCTTCAATCTCAGTTGGGGAAAGAAGGTTATGATCAATTTGAAGGGTGTCTTTTGCTGCTGGAGCTTGATCCTCCATGGCCTTCTTGATCCTTTCATCCTTGTTGACCTTCGTGGGTTCTTCCCTCTTCAGATCTATCTTCATTAGCCAAGCATCGTTATCACCATTGTTGGAGGAGGGAGACGACATGATACCTAGCCTGGAAAACCCTGACAAAAAACAGATCGAAACGAAAACAGAGGAGATTTGTGTGATATGGGAGTCAAAACCTTCGGGAGAATATATAATGAATTTTTACCGACCAAAATACGTAATGTGCAAGAAAACAAAGTCCGGAGGGCACACGAGGTGCTCACGAGGTAGGGAGGGCGCCCAGGGGGGTAGGGCGCGCCCACCACCCTCGTGGGGCCCTCGTGTCCTTCCCGGACTGCTACTTATTTTTCTATTTTTCTAAATATTCCAAAACGGAGAAATATTGCCTTAAAAATTGTTTTGGAGTCGGTTTACTTACCGTACCACATACCTATTCCTTTTCGGAGTCTAAAACGTTCCGGAAAGTGTCCCTTATGTATTCTTCCGGTGTTACGGTTTCAATAATATTGGTTTCAACATTTATGGGATTACCTGAGATATAATGTTTAATTCTTTGACCGTTTACCACCTTCAGATTTGTGCCCTCGAAGTTGTTGATTTTGATGGCACCGTAACGATATACCTCTTCGATAACATAGGGCCTTCCCATTTAGAGAGAAGTTTTCCTGCAAAAAATCTTAAACGAGAGTTGTATAGCAATACATAATCACCTACATTAAACTCACGCTTTTGTATCATTTTGCCATGCCATCTTTTAACTTTTTCTTTAAACAACTTGGCATTTTCATAAGCTTGGGTTCTCCATTCATCAAGTGAGCTAATATCAAATAACCTCTTCTCACCGGCAAGTTTAAAATCATAGTTAAGCTCTTTAATAGCCCAATATGCCTTATGTTCTAGTTCGAGAGGTAAGTGACATGCTTTTCCATAAACCATTTTATACGGAGACATACCCATAGGATTTCTATATGCCGTTCTATAATCCCATAATGCATCATCAAGTTTCTTAGACCGATTCTTTCTAGACCTATTAACAGTCTTTTGCAAAATTAATTTGAGCTCTCTATTGCTCAACTCTACTTGACCACTAGACTGTGGGTGATAGGGAGATGCAATTCTATGATTAACATCATATTAAGCAAGCATTTTACGGAAAGCACCATGAATAAATTGTGAACCACCATCAGTCATTAAATATCTAGGGACTCCAAACCTCGGGAAAATAACATCTTTAAGCATTTTGATAGAAGTGTTATGATCAGCACTACTAGTTGGAATAGCTTCTACCCACTTAGTAACGTAATCAACAGCAACTAGAATATGTGTGTATCCATTAGAGGCAGGAAAAGGTCCCATATAATCAAAGCCCCAAACATCAAACAGTTCAATAACAAGAGAATAATTCATAGGCATTTCTTGACGTCTACTAATATTACCAATTCTTTGACATTCATCACAAGACAAGACAAACTTACGATCATCCTTGAAGAGAGTAGGCCAATAAAAACCAGATTGCAATACCTTATGTGCAGTTCTATCTCCAGCGTGGTGTCCTCCATAAGACTCGGAATGACACTTGAGTAGGATCTGTTCCTGTTCATGCTCAGGTACACAACATCTAATAACACCATCTACCCCTTCTCTATAAAGATGTGGGTCATCCCAAAAGTAATGTCTTAAATCATAGAAAAACCTTTTCTTTTGCTGGTATGTGAAGCTAGGTGGTATAAATTTAGCAAAAATATAATTAGCATAATCAGCATACCATGGAGTACAACGAGAAGTACTTATAACATTTAATTGTTCATCAGGAAAGTTATCATTAATAGGTAGTGGGTCATCAAGAATATTTTATAACCTAGACAGGTTGTCTGCAACGGGGTTCTCAGCCCCCTTTCTATCAACAATATGCAAATCAAATTCTTGTAGCAGGAGAACCCATCTAATAAGTCTATGTTTAGCATCTTTCTTTTCCATAAGATATTTAATAGCGACATGATCTGTTTGAATAGTTACTTTAGAATCAACAATATAAGATCTGAACTTATCACATGCAAATACAACTGCTAAAAGCTCTTTTTTAGTAGTAGCATAATTTCTTTGAGCATTGTCTAGAGTCTTACTAGCATAATGAATAACATTTAATTTCTTGTCAACTCTTTGCCCTAGAACAGCACCTACAGCATAATCACTAGCATCACACATAATTTCAAAGGGTAAATTCCAATCAGGTGGCTGAACAACAGGTGCAGAGACTAATGCTTTCGTAAGTATTTCAAACGCTTCTACACAATCATCATCAAAGACAAATCAAATTCCTTTTTGCAATAAATTAGTTAGAGGCCGAGAAAGTTTTGAGAAGTCCTTAATGAACCTCCTGTAAAATCCGGCATGACCAAGGAAACTTCTTATACCTTTGATGTCCTTGGGACATGGCATCTTTTCAATAGCATCAACCTTGGCTTTATCAACTTCAATACCTCTTTCAGAAACTTTGTGACCCAAGACAATACCTTCATTAACCATAAAGTGGCACTTTTCCCAATTCAAGACAAGATTAGTTTCTTCACATCTCTGCAAAACTCGATCAAGATTGCTCAAGCAATCATCAAAAGAGGAACCATAGATGGAAAAGTCGTCCATGAAAACCTCACAAATCTTTTCACAAAAGTCAGAGAATATAGCCATCATGCATCTTTGAAAGGTAGCAGGTGCATTAGATAAACCAAAAGGCATACATCTATAAGCAAAAGTACCAAAAGGGCATGTAAAAGTAGTCTTTCATTGATCTCTAGCCGACACAGGTATTTGCGAGAAACCGGAATAACCATCTAGAAAGAAATAGTGTGTATGTTTGCATAATCTTTCTAGCATTTGATCAATAAAAGGTAAGGGGTAATGATCTTTCTTAGTAGCTTTATTTAATTTGCGGAAATCAATTACCATCCTATAACCTGTGATAATTCTTTGTGGAATCAATTCATCTTTATCATTAGGAACAACAGTAATACCTCCCTTCTTAGGGACACAATGGACAAGACTTACCCACTCACTATCAGCAACGGGATAAATTATACCTGCCTTCAGAAGCTTTAGTATTTCTTTTCTTACCACTTCTTTCATTTTAGGATTCAGACGTCGTAGAGGATCACGAACTGGTTTGGCATCTGCTTCCAAATTTATTTTATGTTGACATAGAGTGGGACTAATGCCCTTAAGATCATCAAGAGTATATCCAATAGCAGCACGGTGCTTCTTCAGAGTTTTCAATAATATTTCTTCTTCATGCTCTGAAAGGTTAGCACTAATAATAACATTATATATCTTCTTTTCATCAAGATAAGCATATTTAAGATTATCAGGCAAAGTTTTAAGCTCAAACACGGGATCACCTTTGGGTGGAGGAGGATCCCCTAAGATTTCAACGGGCAAGTTGTGATGCAGAATAGGTTCCTGTTTAAAGAATACTTCATCTATTTCCCTTCTTTCATTCATGAACATATCATTTTCATGGTCTAGCAAATAGTGTTCTAAAGGATCACTAGGAGGTACTGCAATAGAAGCAAGACCAATAATTTCATCCTTACTAGGTAATTCTTCCTCACGATGTTGTTTACTAAATTTAGAGAAATTAAACTCATGAACCATATCATCCAAGCCAACAGTAACAACATTCTTAGTGCAGTCTATGGTAGCATTGACAGTATTTAAGAAGGGTCTACCAAATATAATGGGACAAAAGCTATCTTGCGGAGAAGTAAGAACAAGAAAATCAGCAGGATATTTAGTTTTCCCACACAAGACTTCAACATCTCTAACAATTCCAATTGGTGAAATAGTATCTCTATTGGAAAGTTTAATTGTGACATCAATATCTTCTAACTCAACAGGTGCAATTTCATTCTTAATTTCTTTGTATAAGTCATGAGGTATAACACTAGCACTAGCACCCATATCACATAAGACATGATAACAATGATCTCCTATTTTAACAGAAATAACAGGCACGCCTACCACAGGTCTATGTTTATCTTTATCACAAGGTTTAGCAATTCTAGCAGTTTCACCTTCGAACTGAATAACATGCCCATCAATATTATCAGACAAGAGATCTTTAACAATAGCAATATTAAGTTCCACTTTAACTTGATCAGGAGGTGTATAAGCTCTAATATTGCTTTTATGAACAACAGTTGAAGTTTAACATGATCCTTTATTCTAACAGGGAAAGGTGGTTTCTCAATATAAGAAGTAGGAACAATAGGATCATTATAAGTGACAGTCTTTTCTTCAACTTTAATAGGTGCAGCTACTTTTACTTCTATGGGAGGATGATATTTAAACCACTTCTCCTTAGGGATATCAACATAAGTAGCAAAAGATTCACAGAAAGAAGCTACTATCTCAGAGTCAAGTCCATATTTAGTGCTAAATTTACGGAAAATGTCGGTATCCATAAAAGATTTAACACAATCAAACTTAGGTGTCATACCTGACTCTTTACCTTCGCCGAGGTCCCAATCTTCAGAGTTGCGTTTAATTCTATCCAATAAATTCCATCTGAATTCAATAGTCTTCATCATAAAAGAGCCAGCACAAGAAGTATCGAGCATGGTGCGATTGTTTTCAGAAAGCCGAGCATAAAAACTTTGCATAATTATTTCTCTTGAGAGCTCATGATTGGGGCATGAATATAACATTGATTTAAGCCTCCCCCAAGCTTGAGCGATGCTTTCTCCTTCGCAAGGCCAAAAATTATATATATAATTGCGATCACAATGAACAAGATGCATAGGGTAATACTTTTGATGAAATTCCAGCTTCAATCTTTTATAGTCCCATGATCTCATATCATCACATAGCCTATACCATATCAATGTGTCTCCCTTCAAAGATAAAGGGAAGACCTTCTTCTTAGCAACATCATCGGGTATACCTGCAAGCTTAAATAATCCACAAACTTCATCCACATATATTAAGTGCTCATCAGGATGATTTGTTCCATCTCCTGTAAAAGGGTTAGCTAGCAGTTTTTCTATCATACCCGAAGGACACTCGTAAGGAATTTCATTTTCAATAGGTTCAGTAGGTTGAGGAGCAACTCTTTGCTCTACTGGTCGGGGTGAAGATACCCCGAATAAGCCCCTCAGAGAATTACTTTTCAACAAGTGACAGTAAATTTCAACACACTATATAAATTTTTCCTTACCAAATTCCACCTACCAAAGGCGCTACACTCCCCGGCAACGGCGCCAGAAAAGAGTCTTGATGACCCACAAGCATAGGGGATCTATCGTAGTCCTTTCGATAAGTAAGAGTGTCAAACCCAATGAGGAGCAGAATGAAATGATAAGCGGTTTTCAGCAAGGTATTCTCTGCAAGTACTGAAATAAATGGTAACAGATAGTTTTATGATAAGATAGGTTGTAACGAGCAACAAGTAACAAAAGTAAATAAAGTGCAGCAAGCTGGCCCAATCCTTTTGTAGCAAAGGACAAGTCGGAACAAACTCTTATAATAGGAAAAGTGCTCCTGAGGACACATGGGAATATCGTTAAGCTAGTTTTCATCACGTTCATATGATTCGCGTTCGATACTTTGATAATTTGATATGTGGGTGGACCGGTGCTTGGGTGCTGTTCTTACTTGAACAAGCATCCCACTTATGATTAACCTCTATTGCAAGCATCTGCAACTACAACAAAAGTATTAAGGTAAACCTAACCATAGCATGAAACATGTGGATCCAAATCAGCCCCTTACGAAGCAACGCATAAACTAGGGTTTAAGCTTCTGTCACTCTAGCAACCCATCATCTACTTATTACTTCCCAATGCCTTCCTCTAGGCCCAAATAATGGTGAAGTGTTATGTAGTCGACATTCACATAACACCACTAGAGGCTAGACAACATACATCTTATCAAAATATCAAACGAATACCTAATTCACATGACTACTCATAGAAAGACTTCTCCCTTGTCCTCAGGAACGAACATAATTACTCACAAAGCATATTCATGTTCATAGACAGAGGGGTAATAATATGAATATAGGATCTGAACATATGATCTTCCACCAAATAAACCAACTAGCATCAACTACAAGGAGTAATCAACACTACTAGCAACCTACTAGCAAAAATCCCGGACTTTGAGACAAGAATTGGATACAAGAGATGAACTAGGGTTTGGAGATGAGATGGTGCTGGTAAAGATGTTGATGGAGATTGCCCTCTCCCGATGACAGGAGCGTTGGTGATGATGATGGTGATGATTTCTCCCTCCCGGAGGGAAGTATCCCCGGCAGAACAGCTCTGCCGGAGCTCTAGATTGGATCCGCCTCGTGGCGGCGGAGTCTCGTCCCGAAAAGTTCCTTCCTATTTTTTTCTCATCGAAAGACCTCATATAGGAGAAGATGGACGTCGGAGAGCCACTAGGGGGCCCACGAGGTAGAGGGCGCGCCCTAGGGGGGCGGCCCCCACCCTCGTGAGCAGGGTGTGGGCCCCCTGGCCTTCATCTTTGGCGTGGATTTTTCTTTATTTCTTTTAAGACGTTCCGTGGAGTTTCAGGACTTTTGGAGTTGCGCAGAATAGGTCTCTAATATTTGCTCCTTTTCCAGACCAAAATTCCAGCTGCCGGCATTCTCCCTCTTTATGTAAACCTTGTAAAATAAGAGAGAATAGCCATAAGTATTATGACATAAAGTGAAATAACAGTCCATAATGCGATAAATATCGATATAAAAGCATGATGCAAAATGGACGTATCAATGCTCACTCCTATGGATGGCAGCCATATAGGTTGTACCCTCATCTTACTTGTGTGCAACATTTATGGCTTTGTTATTCATCTAAGCATGGAAAATAGATCATCATGTTTCATTGTATATTCATGCTGATCTCTTACGGGTCTTGTTCAAGAGTTAACGCCGTTCCATAGTTCAGCTAAGATACTTGTTCTTTAGGTAACACTGTTCCATAGTTATCATCCATCAGCCAATGCTATCCCACAGGCTGGTGATTATAGTATTATACCACTTCTAGTATTTCCTATGTTGTTCTTTAATACTTTTGTGTGCCATCTAGTTAATCTCGAGTACAAACGATACATATTCTGTAGCTTTCATCTGTGTTCTCCCTTTAGTTTATGAGACCTGTTGCTGCTAGTTAACCCCAGTCCTACTATTTATGTCGTCTCCTACAGGCACTCATTACATAAATCTAACTACTAGTTGTCTTCCATGCATGTCAGATATAATTACACACACTGCTATATCCACAAGAACCTCACGAAGCAATGTAAAGGCCAATAAACTTGATGTCAATGATACCCAATATGATGGAACATGTAAAGCCAGTTCTTTAGAAGACTTGCAGAAAGATGATGAATCCTCTTCACCCCACAAGGTCCTTGCTCTAACTTGGCCTGTGATATGGGTACACCATGCATATAATGTCCTGGAGTGTATCTACTCTGTTACAATGCCATGTGCTTAGCATACTGATCATGCATGTAAATATGGCATGCCTTCCTATTTTTCAGTACCTATTCCATTCATGATAACATGTTTTCAAATTCAAGTACTATCATTCTACTCTATCGCAATGCCATCTGCTTAATTTGGACATCATGCTTCTGAATATCTTATGCATTGTTATTCATCAGTATGTACTTCATCTGTCTACCATACCATGTTTTTTTGCATTGAAGTGTTGTTCTAGTGCTCTGTTGCAATGCCATCTTATTTTCCCAATCATACATGTGTATGTTGCCTTAGTTATTTCTGTACGTATTCCGCTAGCATATAGTTTTACATTCAACTAGTGTTTTTTTGCTGTGTTGTCCTGTCGTATCCCTAGCTCTTACACCATACTCCCTCCGTCCGGATTACATGTTGCCGAAATGGATAAAAAAGGATGTATCTAGAACTGAAATACGCCTAGACCCATCCATTTTTTCCGGATGGAGGGAATACATGTCAATATGTCATGCCTTTCTATTCATCAGTACCTATTCCATCTCTCTGCTGGCGCATGTTTTATAATTAAAGCACCATTCTTCTATACAAGGCATGCAAGGGGAGGACGACTATGTTAGAATCTGAAGGCTTACAAACAAGGCCTTTGCAAAAGATCCAAACGCCAGGAGATAATAAACCAACTCCAGTTTTTATAGATACTGCTCCATCACAGAGAAACCCAACTCCTACTGATAATAAGCAGATTCCAGTGGCCAAAGAACTAGTCCGCTCCAGTCCAGCAAAAATATGTCAACTCAATTCTAAGAAGCGTGTGCGTATCCTTGCATCATGAAATTTTATAGAATGCTGATCATATTTTCTACATGTTTCTTACCATCTCTCTTTTAGAAAATAAGCTTAACAGATAGAAGATTTTCTGCAATGGTATCGTTTATGAGGAAAGATTCTTGCAGGAATGCTCTGTGCTCCAATGTAGATGTAAGTACCTGTTGTATATCACTATATTTTTACATCAGCATGTATTTTGTTAATCGGCGTGAATCCAACCTTTATCTGATCTAAATTTAGTTGTAGCAAAATGTATGATTAAAGGCCACAATGTTGATTTTTGCAAGGAAAACTGCCTGGTAGTTTTGCATCCTGAGCTGCATGAGTGTACTATCTCATATCAGTGGGTTTGGATACTTTGGTTCTGTAGTGGGGTTTTCAGTGTTTTTTACTGTGTTGTCCTGTCGTATCCCTAGCTCTTACATCATACTCCCTCCGTCCGGATTAAATGTTGCAGAAATGGATAAAACTGGATGTATCTAGAATTGAAATACGCCTAGACCCATCCATTTATTTCTGGATGGAGTGAATACATGTCAATATGTCATGCCTTTCTATTCTTCAGTACCTATTACATCTCTGCTGTAGCATGTTTTATAACTGAATCACCATTCTTCTATATAAGGCATGCAAGAGGAAGATGGCTATGTTAGAATCTGAAGGGTTACAAACCAGGTCTTTGCAAAAGATCCAAACGCCAGGAGATAATAAACCAACTCCATTTTTCATAGATACTGCTCCGGCACAAAGAAACCCAACTCCCACTAATAATAAGCAGATTCCAGTGGCCAAAGAACTAGTCCGCTCCAGTCCAGCAAAAGAATGTCAACTCCATTCTAAGAAGTGTGTGCGTATCCTCGCATCATGAAATTTTATAGCATTCTGATCATATTTTCTACATGTTTCTTACCCGTCTCTCTTTTAGAAAATAAGGTTAAACGATATAAGACTTCCTCCATTGGGATCGTATTCGAGGAAAATATCTTGCGGGAATTCTCTGTGCTCCAGTGCTGATGTAAGTACCTATTGTATATTACTATATTTTTACATCAGCATGTATTTTGTTAATCGGCGTGAATCTAACCTTTATCTAATCTAAAATTAGTTGTAGCAAAATGTTAAAGGCGCCAATGTTGATTTTTGTAAGGAAAACTGCCGGGTAGTTTTGCGTACTGAGTTGCATGAATGTGTTATCTCATATCACGCACATTACTAAATTGTAGTGCTTCTCTGGTTGCCCATTCATTCATTGTGTCAATGTTGCTTTCGTATTACCTTACCTGGCTGATGATAGCTATGCCATATTGTGTTAATTTGGTGTAGGCTAGTTGCCCAAACGTTCATTGTGTCAATGTTGCTTTCCTATTATCTGACTTGGCCAATGATAGCAATGCTAGTGTGTTAATTTTGTGCAGGCTGCTGAAGATAAGAAGACAAACTCTGAAAACAGCAAGGCAACCCTACTGTTTCTTTCCAGTAAATCTAGGCCAGGTAATATGGCAATAACTCATGATTAATCTGTTTGGTTCCCGTCCTAATTTATGTTATGATGCAGTGGTCAAGACACTCTCCACTATCTATAATACAAGCCTGCCAAAATCGCCATCTGAATCTGTTCAGTATCCTCTTGCTCGAATGCAGCGGAATAAATGTATGTTTGTGAACCAATTAATGGCTGAAGCAATGATGGAAATGGTGGATGAATCAGAGGTGCACAGTCGTGCGACACCACAACTGATCAATGTTTTCAGAGACAGTGTGGCAAAGCAGCAAGAACTTGCCCACATGCTTATGGGCGTCATCTATGCTGAGGTTGCAGATTGTGACGTTGTAGATGGTTAGGTTCTGCTCATTTATTTGCACTGGCATCAATCTTTGATTGCCCAGTGGATGTAATTTCCTGTAATATATTCTGGATGTGCAACGTTATTCCCTGCATGCCGTACCTTTGCTCGTCGTAATGGGCTCAAATTATCTAATTTGGCCTAAAGACATGAACAAACTTTAGTGGGCCCATTAAGTTAATGGGCCGTTACTAGGCCAAAAGTTAATGGTCGGCCCTCTTACCTCCCGGGTCGTTAACAGGCCGACATCGAAGCGGGCAACAGGTGGCCCCAATTTATTTCACGGGCCGTTAACAGGCTGTTACTAAGTTTGGGCTACATATGGCCCAACTATACTGTAGGCCTTTAGCAGGCCAAAAGAGGTAGCGGGCTTGTATTGGACCATGAAGAGCATGGGCCCCTAAGAGGCCGAAAGTCAGGTCGTATTGTAAACGGCCCAACTGTGTTGTGTGCCTTTAGCAGGCCGAAAGAGAAACCGGGCTGGTATTGGACCATGAAGGGCATGGGCCGTTAAGAGGCCAAAACTAAGGCCCGACTACAAATGGCCCAACTCATTTATGGCCCGTTAACAGGTCGAAAGGCACACAGGGCCGGGAATTGGCCCAACACTTAAATGGGTCGCTAAAAGGCCAAAACTCAGGTCCGACTACAATTGGCCCACCTGATTTATGGGCCGTCAACAGGCTGAAAGTGACACCGGGCCAGAAATTGGCCCAACACTTAAATGGGCCGCTAAAAGGCCGAAACTCAGGTCGGACTACAAATGGCCCATCAGATTTATGGGCCGTCAACAGGCTGAAAGACACACCGGGCCGGAAATTAGCCCAACATTTAAATGGGTCACTAAAAGGCTGAAAGATGTACATCCTGAAAATTGGCCCATCCATTAAATGGGCCGTTAACAGGCTGAAATCTCATCGAGCCGATATTGAGCCCAAATATATAGCGGGCTGTTAACGGGCTCGAACTGACGATGGGCTACAATGGTATCAAATCTTTAACGGGCCGAATTGGCACATCTCGTATGGGCCGTGAGCTTAAATGGACCTGACACAAGTAGGCCTTATATGGGCCGGCCTGCTAATTTTTACTGGGTCGGCCTTTTTCACCGGAATGGGCCACTGTTGGGTTGTGCCACGTGTCAACCTATCATAGGAGCCTCCTGTCCAATGAGTGGATGACATCTGTCCCAACGATGAGCCGACATGTGTTTCCTCTAGCCAATGATGATTTTACACGTGGAAAATCCCCATTGGTCAGGGCTGTTAACGGGTTATCGGATCCAAAACCCGACCCGATAGCTTAACGGCGTTCCGTTATGGTGGATGCCACGTGTCGGTCACCCTTGACGAAAGCACTTCTGTGACGCGCGATTTATCGTCATGGAAGTGGACACTTCCGTGATGATAATTTTGGTAATGTCATGGAACACTTCTACGACAGCACAAGTATGACCATCTTGATTCTGTCATAAATTTGTCATGGATGTACATGCATGACAAAAAACGCGACCTACTGTGACAAACACGTATCATCACAGAAGTGTATTTTTTTGTAGTGGTGGGTATATATAGGAGGAAGAAGTACATCGGTGGAGCAACAAGGGGCCCACGAGGGTGGAGGGCGCCCCTGGGGGGAGGCGCGCCCCCTACCTCGTGGCCTCCTATTACGTGGCTTGACGTAGGGTCCAAGTCTCCTGAGTTGTATTCGATGAGAAAATCACGTTCCCGAAGGTTTCATTCCGTTTGGACTCCGTTTGATATTCCTTTTCTTCGAAACCCTAAAACAGGCAAAAAACAACAATTCTGGGATGGGCCTCCGGTTAATAGGTTAGTCCCAAAAATAATATAAAAGTGGATAATGAAGCCCAATAATGTCCAAAACAGTAGATAATATAGCATGGAGCAATCAAAAATTATAGATACGTTGGAGACGTATCAAGCATCCCCAAGCTTAATTCTTGCTCGTCCTCGAGTAGGTAAATGATAAAAACAGAATTTTTTATGCGGAGTGCTACTTAGCATAATTTTAATGTAATTCTTCTTAATTGTGGTATGAATATTCAGATCCAAAAGATTCAAGACAAACGTTCATATTAACATAAAAATGATAATACTTCAAGCATACTAACTAAGAAATTATGTCTTCTCAAAATAACATGGCCAAAGAAAGTTCATCCCTACAAAATCATATGGTTTAGTCATGTTTCATTTTCGTCACACAAGAATGCTATCATCATGCACAATCCGATGACAAGCCAAGCAATTGTTTCATACTTTAGTAATCTCAAACCTATAATCTTTCACGCAATATATGAGCGCGAGCCATGGACATAGCACCATAGGTGGAATAGAATATAATGAGGGGGCTTATGTGGAGAAGACAAAAAAGGAGAAAGTCTCACATCAACGAGGCTAATCAATGGGCTATGGAGATGCCCACCGATTGATGTTGATGCAAGGAGTAGGGGTTGCCATGCAACCGATGCACTAGAGCTATAAATGTATGAAAGCTCAATAAAAGAAACTAGTGGGTGTGCATCCAACTTGCTTGCTCACGAAGACCTAGGGTACTTGAGGAGGCCCATTGTTGGAATATACAAGCCAAGTTCTATAATGAAAATTGCCCACTAGTATATGAAAGTGATAACATGAGAGACTCTCTACTATGAAGATCATGGTGCTACTTTGAAGCACAAGTGTGGCAAAGGATAGTAACATTGTCCCTTCTCTCATTTTCTCTCATTTTCTTTCTTTTTCCTTTGGGCCTTTTCTTTTTTATGGCCTTTCTCTTTTTTTGGGGCCTTCTCTCTTTTTTTGGGCCTTCTCTTTTTTTATTCCTCACTTGGGACAATGCTCTAAAAAATGATGATCATCACACTTCTATTTATTTACAACTCGATACTAGAACAAAGATGACTCTATATGAATGCCTCCAGCGGTGTACCGGGATATGTAATGGACCAAAAGTGACATGTATTAAATAATCATGAATGGTGGCTTTGCCACAATACTATGTCAACTACATGACCATGCTAAGCAATATGACAATGATGAATGTGTCATGATGAACGGAATGATGGAAAGTTGCATGGCAATATATCTCGGAATGGCTATGGAAATGCCATAATAGGTAGGTATGGTGGCTGTTCTGAGGAAGATATAAGTAGGTTTATGTGTGAAAGAGCGTATCATATCATGGGGTTTGGATGCACCGGCGAAGTTTGCGCCAACTCTCAATGTGAGAAAGGGCAATGCCCGGTACCGAAGAGGCTAGCAAGGATGGAAGGGTGAGAGTGCGTATAATCCATGGAATCAGCATTAGTCATAAAGAACTCACATACTTATTTCAAAAATCTACAAGTCATCAAAAACCTTGGTACTACGCGCATGCTCCTAGGGGGGTAGATTGGTAGGAAAAAACCATCGCTCGTCCCCGACCGCCACTCATAAGGAAGACAATCAAATAACACCTCATGTTTCAAATTTGTTGCATAACGTTTGCCATACGTGCATGCTACGGGACTTGCAAACCTCAACACAAGTATTTCTCAATTTCACAACTACTCAACTAGCACGACTTTGATATTATTACCTCCATGTCTCAAAACAATCATCAAGCATCAAACTTCTCTTAGTATTCAACACAGTCATAAGAGAGTTTATTATTAATCTTGCATACCAAGCATATTAGGATTTTAAGCAAATTACCATGTTATTAATACTCTCAAAATAATCTAAGTGAAGCATGAGAGATCAATAGTTTCTATAAAACAAATCCACCACCGTGCTCTAAAAGATATAAGTTAAGCACTAGAGCAAAATTATATAACTCAAAAGATATAAGCGAAGCACATAGAGTATTCTAACAAATTCCAAATCATGTATGGCTCTCTCAAAAGGTGTGTACAGCAAGGATGATTGTGGTAAACTAACAAGAAAAAACTCAAATAATACAAGACACTCCAAGCAAAACACATATCATGTGGCGAATAAAAATATAGCTCCAAGTAAAGTTACCGATAGAAGTAGACGAAAGAGGGGATGCCTTCCGGGGCATCCCCAAGCTTTGGCTTTTAGGTGTCCTTAGATTATATTGGGGTGCCATGGTCATCCCCAAGCTTAGGCTCTTGGCACTCCTTGTTCCATAATCCATCAAATCTTTACCCAAAACTTGAAAACTTCACAACACAAAACTTAAAGTAGAAAATCTCGTGAGCTCTGTTAGTGAAAGAAAACAAAAGACCACTTCAGGGTACTATAATGAACTCATTATTTATTTATATGGGTGTTATGCCTACTGTACTCCAACTTCTCTATGGTTTATAAACTATTTTACTAGCCATAGATTCATCAAAATAAGCAAACAACACACGAAAAACAGAATCTGTCAAAAACAGAACAGTCTGTAGTAATCTGTAGCTAGCACAAGATATGGAACCCCAAAAATTATAAAATAAATTTCTGGACGTGAGGAATTTATCTATTAATAATATTCAAAAATAATTAACTAAATATCACTTTCCAAATAAAAATGACAGCAGTTCTCGTGAGCGCTAAAGTTTCTGTTTTTTACAGCAAGTTCAACAAGACTTTCCCCAAGTCTTCCCAACGGTTCTACTTGGCACAAACAATAACTAAACAGAAAAGACACAACCAAAACAGAGGCTAGATAATTTATTTATTACTAAACAGGAGAAAAAAGCAAGTAATAAAAATAAAATTGAGTTGCCTCCCAACAAGCGCTATCGTTTAACGCCCCTAGCTAGGCATAACAAGCAAGAATAGATCTAGGTATTGCCATCTTTGGTAGGCAATCCATAAGTGGATCTCATAATAGATTCATAAGGTAATTTAATTTTCTTTCTAGTAAAGTGTTCCATGTCTTTCCTTAATGGAAATTGGAATCTACTATTGTAACACCCCGGATGTAATTTACCTTATTTGTACTCCAACTCTTGCCGTTTCCGGCCCTAAGTTATTTTATTTCCTCGTTGTTGGGTTTTTGTCTCCGTGTGTTTTTGTCTTTTTCATGCATCGGATATCATGTCATCATGTGCATTGCATTTGCATACGTGTTCGTCTCATGCATCCGAGCATTTTCCCCGTTGTCTGTTTTCCATTCCGGCGCTCCTATGTCCTCCGGTGTCCCTTTCTACCTCTTTTCGTGTGTGGGGGTTAAACGGTTTCGGATTGGACTGAGACTTGTGATGCGGCCTTGGTTTACTACTGGTAGACCGCCTGTCAAGTTTCGTGCCATTTGGACTTCGTTTGATACGCCAACGGTTAATAGAGGAACCGAAAAGGCCTCGTGTGTGTTGCAGCCCAACACCCCTCCAAAGTGGCCCAAAACCCACCTAAACCCCTTCCATCATCTAGAGCGTTCGATCACGATCGTGTGGCCACAAACCACACCTCATTTGGAGCTTCCTAGCTCCTTCCACCTATAAAAGAGCACCCCCTCCCCGAAATTCCGGATCATTTCCCCCCTAAACCATAAAAAATTCCATCTCCGCCACCGGACACGTCCGGTTCCCACCGGACGAGTTGCCGCCGCCGCCCGCAGCCAGTGGAGCGCTGCCACGTGGCGCCGCCTGCCTCCCTCCGCCGCCAGCCCGCTCGGCCCAGGGCGGGCCCTCCCCGGCCCAAGGCGCGCACCGCCCGCCTCCTTCGCTCCGCCGCCCGCGCCCGGTTCGCCTCGCTGCGCCGCTTCCTCTTGCCGGTCGCCTCCTCCTCTCACCGGCGAGAGCGTGCCACCTCCTTCATCCGCCGGCGCCGCCCAGCTCACCGCCCGACCGCCGCCACCGCGTCGCCGCACCACCACCAAGGCGCGCCGCCCCGCCGCCTCTTCCTCTCCTCGCCGGCGCACCTCCTCCGGCCTCCCTCGTCGTCTCCGGCGACGTCTCGCTCATTCTCTGGCCGACGAACCTCGGGAGACGTGTACGTGCTACAGTAACCGCCCGGCCTGATCCAGATCCAAAAATGCGAGGGTTGACTTTTTCCTCCCGAAACACTAATATTTTTCAATCTTCATCATGCCATAACTCTGCATCCGTAGCTCCGATTTGTGCGTGTAGCATATCAAAATATTCGCCTCAAAGAGTACATCATTTCATCTCATTGCATCATTTTCATTTGAGCTCTTCTTGATGCCCGAAATGCTGTTGGTAGAGGGCTATGTGAGGAAAGTTGCAGATCTGTTTCAGCAAATGGCCTTTTGTCATTTTTGTCACGATTAATGTGTGCATGCTATGATCCTGAGCTCTACATGTGTTTTCTAGAATGCCATGCCATCTTTACAGGGGTGTATGCCATGTATTTTTGTGATCCTTGTGGTGACTAGCACAAGCATGCAAAGTAGCTTACTCAATGATGCTGATTTTAGGGACTTCAAATTTCACTAAGTCCTTGTCCTGATTTTGTTTTTATGCTATATGTTCATGTTGTTTCCTAGTGATCCGTGCCTCTTTTGAGGATGATCAACAAAGATGTTTTCTTAATATTGTGGTGATCTATCCATCCATGTATTTGTTTGAAATTATGGAGCATCCTAGCTTGAGTCAATCGAGCTCTACTTTCGCTATAAAATGTTCTGGCAGATTGTTAACATGTTTAGCGATTTTGCTGAGGTTGTTTCTATTGTTCCGTGCATGCTATGATGTTGTTCTTGCCATGTATAGCTTCTATGCCATGTCTTCTTCATGGGTGTGTTCTTAGTTTGTCATGCCATGCTCTGTAGTGAGTGCATCGAGCTCGTAAACATGCCTACTCGTTAACTGTTTTGCATGCTCCAGTTTTTCACCAAGTCTGAATCTGTTTATGTTTTTGCTATGTTCGCATGCTTGCAATTGTATTTTCTGATCCCTTTTGGATCATGGTCACTAAGGGACTTTTGTTATATGCTTAGAGTAGCTTCATGCCCTGCCTTGCTTTGCCATGATATGTTCCTGTAGCTTGTAGTTTTCATGCTCTAAAGTTTGCTTCCTGATGATAAAATTCCTGACTTGTGTTAATTTCACCAAGTCTGGAACCTGTTATCATTTGCACTTTTGCCATGCTTGTTTGAACCTGTTAATGGATGAATTAGCTGTAGCTCAGTGTTCATCTTTTGTTAAGCATCATGAGTGGATCTCTGCCATGTATTTTGTTGTCATGTTTGAGTGCTATAGCATATTTATCTTGATGCATTTAGTTGGTCACTTGCTGATTATCGCAGACCGGTGCCATATTTGTTTTGCTTGCCATTTCCAAACCGTGCATCCGATTCCGGTGATCTTTATATCGATTTCGACCGAAATCACCTCACCTTTCCAGTGGAACTCTTGGAATTCCAAGTTGAGGCCAGGTTCAATCATTCCTTTCCAAATCTTGCATATGCATCACATACCGCATCCCGCATATCATACCATGTTTGCATCATATTGCTTGAGCATTGCACGTGGTTGATTGTGTTCTTTTGCTTGTTGTTCTTGCTTGGGTAGATCCGGAAGACGAGTTCGTGAACGAGGAGCCCGTTGATTACACTTACGAGGATCAAGGCAACTCTGAGTACTTTGCAGGCAAGATGACCGTACCCTCGAAATCACTTCTATCTTTGCTTGCTAGATGCTCGCTCTTTTGCTATGCATATGCTACGATACCTACCACTTGCTTATCATGTCTCCCATATTGCCATGTCAAACCTCTAACCCACCATATCCTAGCAAACCGTTGTTTGGCTATGTTACCGCTTTGCTCAGCCCCTCTTATAGCGTTGCTAGTTGCAGGTGAAGATTGGAGATCGTTCCTTGTTGGAACATGTTTATTGTTGGGATATCACAATATTATCTTGTTTATCTTAATGCACCTATATACTTGGTAAAGGGTGGAAGGCTCGGCCTTATGCCTAGTGTTTTGTTCCACTCTTGCCGCCCTAGTTTCCTTCATATCGGTGTTATGTTCCCGGATTTTTGCGTTCCTTACACGGTTGGGTTATAATGGGAACCCCTTGACAGTTCGCCTTGAATAAAACTCCTCCAGCAATGCCCAACCTTGGTTTTACCATTCGCCACCTAGCCTCGTTTTCCCTTGGGTTTCCGGAGCCCGAGGGTCATCTTTATTTAAACCCCCTGGGCCAGTGCTCCTTTGAGTGTTGGTCCGATTGAGCTGCCTACTGGGCCACCTCGGGGAAACTTGAGGGTTTGTTTTACTTGTAGCTAGTCTCATCTGAGTGTGCCCCGAGAACGAGATATGTGCAGCTCCTATCGGGATTTGTCGGCACATTCGGGCGGTGTTGCTGGACTTGTTTTACCATTGTCGAGGATGTCTTGTAACTGGGATGCCGAGTCTGATCGGATTGTCTTGGGAGAAGGAATATCCTTCGTTGAACGTGAGAGCTTGTGATGGGCTAAGTTGGGACTCCCCTGCAGGGATTTGAACTTTTGAAAGCCGTGCCCGCGGTTATGGGCAGATGGGAATTTGTTAATGTCCGGCTGTAGATAACCTGAAACTTAACTTAATTAAAATGCATCAACCGCGTGTGTAACCGTGATGGTCTCTTCTCGGCGGAGTCCGGGAAGCGAACACGGTGTTGGAGTAATGCTTGACGTAGGTTGTTCTAGGATCACTTCTTGATCATAGTTGTTCGACCGTGCTTTTTCCTTCTCTTCTCGCTCTCTTTTGCGAATATGTTAGCCACCATATATGCTAGTCGCTTGCTGCAGCTCCACCTCAAACCTTTACCTTACCTATAAGCTTAAATAGTCTTGATCGCGAGGGTGTGAGACTGCTGAGTCCCCGTGACTCATAGATTACTTCCAGAACCAGATGCAGGGACCGATGATACCGCTCCAGATGATATGACCGAGATTAAGTGGGAGTTCGGTGAAGACTCTCGTCGTTACTATGTGTCTTTCCCAGATGATCAGTAGTGGTGCCCAGTTGGGGCGATCGGGGACTTTGTCGCATTTGGGGGTTGATCTTTATTTTAGTACCGTAGTCGGACCCTGAGTGTATTGGATGAATGTAATGACTTATTTATGAATTTGTGTGACGTGGCAAGTGTAAGCCAACTATGTACCTTTCCCCTTTATTTATTTACATGGGTTGTTGTGAAGATTACCTCACTCGCAACATTGCTTTCAATGCTGTTATGCCTCTAAGTCGTGCTTCGACACGTAGGAGATATAGCCGCATCGAGGGCGTTACAAATATTTCCTTCCTTCATATCAATAATTGCACCAATCGTTCTAAGGAAAGGTCTACCAAGAATAATAGGACATGAAGGATTGCAATCTATGTCAAGAACGATAAAACCTACGGGCACATAATTCCTATTTGCAACAATAAGAACATCATTAATTCTTCCCATAGGTTTCTTAATAGTGGAATCCGCAAGGTGCAAGTTTAGAGAGCAATCATCAAAATCACGGAAACCTAACAAATCACACAAAGTCTTTGGAATCGTGGAAACACTAGAACCCAAATCACATAAAGCATAGCATTCATGATCTTTAATTTTAATTTTAATAGTTGGTTCCCACTCATCATAAAGTTTTCTAGGGATAGAAACTTCCAATTCAAGTTTTTCTTCATAAGATTGCATCAAGGCATCAACAATATGTTTAGTAAATGCTTTATTTTGACTATAAGCGTGAGGAGAATTTAGCACGGATTGCAACAAGGAAATACAATCAATCAAAGAGCAATTTTCATAGTTAAATTCCTTGAAATCCATAATAGTGGGTTTAGCAACATCTAGGGTTTTAATTTCTTCAATCCCACTTTTATCAAATTTAGCATCAAGATCAAAAGATTCAGAATTCTTGGAACGCCTTCTAGGTAAAGGTGGATCATATTCAGTCCCATCATTATCAAGATTCATATTGCAAAACAAAGATTTAATAGGGGACACATCAATAACTTTTAGATCTTCATCATTATTTTCATAGGAACTAGAAGAACACGCTTTTATAAAGGCATCTTTCTTAGGACGCATCCTAGCGGTTCTTTCTTTGCACTCATCAATGGAAATTCTCATGGCTTTGAGAGACTCGTTGATATCATGCTTAGGTGGAATAGATCTAAGTTTCAAAGAATCAACATCAAGAGCAATTCTATCAATGTTCCTAGCCAAATCATCAATCTTAAGCAATTTTTCTTCAATCATAGCATTAAAATTCTTTTGCGAAATGATAAATTCTTTAATATTAGATTCAAAATCAGAGGGCATCTTATTATAATTTCCATAAGAATTGTTGTAGGAATTACCATAATTATTAGAGGGATTACTAGGATAAGGCCTAGGGTTGAAATTTCCTCTATACGTGTTATTACCAAAATTGTTCCTACCAACAAAATTCACACCCATAGATTCATTATTATTCTCAATCAAAGTAGACAAGGGCATATCATTAGGATCAGAAGAAATACTCTTATTAGCAAATAATTTCATAAGTTCATCCATCTTTCCACTCAGAGCATTAATTTCTTCTATCGCATGCACCTTTTTATTAGTAGATCTTTCAGTATGACATTGAGAATAATTAACCATAATATTATCTAGGAGTTTAGTAGCTTCTCCTAAAGTGATTTCCATAAAAGTGCCTCCCGCGACCGAATCTAAAAGATTTCTAGAAGCAAAATTCAATACGGCATAAAATTTTTGTATAACCATCCATAAATTTAAACCATGAGTAGGGCAATTACGTATCATTAATTTCATTCTCTCCCAAGCTTGTGCAACATGTTCATGATCAAGTTGCTTAAAGTTCATTATATTGTCTCTAAGAGAGATGATCTTAGCAGGAGGAAAATACTTAGAGATAAAAGCATCTTTGCACTTGTTCCATGAATCAATACTATATTTAGGCAAAGACGAAAACCAAGCTTTAGCATGATCTCTAAGCGAAAAAGGAAATAGCTTCAATTTAACAATATCACTATCCACATATTTCTTCTTTTGCATGTCACACAAATCAACGAAGCTATTTAGATGGGTAGCGGCATCTTCACTAGGAAGGTCGGAGAACGAATCTTTCATAACAAGATTCAGCAAAGCAGCATTAATTTCACAAGATTCAGGATCGGTAAGAGGAGCAATCGGAGTGCTAATAAAATCATTGTTGTTGGTGTTGGTGAAGTCACACAATTTAGTATTATCTTGAGCCATCGTGACAGGCAAGCAAACTAACACACAAGCAAACAAAAAGCAAGCGGGCAAAAAGAGGCAAATAGAGGGAGGATAGAGAGAGAGGGCAAATAAAACGGCAAGGGTGAAGTGGGGGAGAGGAAAACGAGAGGCAAATGGCAAATAATGTAATGCGGGAGATAAGGGTATGTGATGGGTACTTGGTTTGTTGACTTTTGCGTAGACCTCCCCGGCAACGGTGCCAGAAATCGTTCTTGCTACCTCTTTTAGCACTGCGTTGGTTTTCCCCGAAGAGGAAGGGATGATGCAGCAAAGTAGCGTAAGTATTTCCCTCAGTTTTTGAGAACCAAGGTATCAATCCAGTAGGAGGCTACGCGCTAGTCCCTTGCACCTGCACAAAACAAATAAATCCTTGCAACCAACGCAAATAGGGTTGTCAATCCCTATAGGGCCACTTACGAGAGTGAGATCTGATAGATATGATAAGATAATATTTTTGGTATTTTTATGATAAAGATGCAAAGTGAAATAAAGGCAAAGTAAATGGCAAAGTAAATAACTAAGTAGTAGGAGATTGATATGATAAAGAAAGACTCGGGGGGCATAGGTTTCACTAGTGGCTTCTCTCGAGAGCACAAGTATTCTACGGTGGGTGAACAAATTATTGTTGAGCAATTGACAGAATTGAGCATAGTTATGAGAATATCTAGGTATGTCATGTATATAGGCATCACGTCTGAGACAAGTAGACTGACTCCTGCCTGCATCTACTACTATTACTCCACTCATCGACCGCTATCCAGCATGCATCTAGAGTATTAAGTTAAAAACAGAGTAGCGCCTTAAGCAAGATGACATGATGTAGAGGGATAGACTCATGCAATATGAAGAAAACCCCATCTTGTTATCCTCGATGGCAACAATACAATACGTGCCTTGCTGCCCTTACTATCACCGGGAAAGGATACCGCAAGATTGAACCCAAAGCTAAGCACTTCTCCCATTGCAAGAAATATCAATCTAGTAGGCCAAACCAAACTGATAATTCGAAGAGCCTTGCAAAGATAACCAATCATACATAAAAGAATTCAAAGAAGATTCAAATATTATTCATAGATAGACTTGATCATAAACCCACAATTCATCGGTCTCAACAAACACACCGCAAAAAGAAGATTACATCGAATAGATCTCCACAAGAGAGGGGGAGAACATTGTATTGAGATCCAAAAAGAGAGAAGAAGCCATCTAGCTACTAACTATGGACCCATAGGTCTGAGGTAAACTACTCACACTTCATCGGAGGGGCTATGGTGTTGATGTAGAAGCCCTCCGTGATCGATGCCCCCTCCGACGGAGCTCCGGAACAGGCCCCAATATGGGATCTCGTGGATACAGAAAGTTACGGCGGTGGAATTAGGGTTTTGACTCCGTATCTGATCGTTTGGGGGTACGTGGGTATATATCGGAGGAAGAAGTACGTCGGTGGAGCAACAGGGGGCCCACGAGGGTGAAGGGCGC
>NC_041382.1:430105388-430120270 GCF_002162155.2 Triticum dicoccoides
TCGTGGACTCCTGTTACATGGCTTGACGTAGGGTCCAAGCCTGAGTTTTATTCGATGAGAAAATCATGTTCCCGAAGGTTTCATTTTGTTTGGACTCTGTTTGATATTCCTTTTCTTCGAAACCCTAAACAGGCAAAAAACATCAATTCTGGGATGGGCCTCCGGTTAATAGGTTAGTCCAAAAATAATATAAAAGTGGATAATAAAGCCCAATAATGTCCAAAACAATAGATAATATAGCATGGAGCAATCAAAAATTATAGATACGTTGGAGACGTATCATCCCCCAAGCTTAGACCTCGCTTATCCTCAAGCGAAAGCCGAGATCGAAAAATATGTCCACATGTTTAGAGATAGAGGTGTCGATAAAAATAGAATACGGACATGAGGGCATCATGAACATTCTTAGAGAAGCAACATATATATATATATATATATATATATATATATATATATATATATTGTCATATGATCTCTTATTCTTAAGTAACAATTCAATCACAATTTCAAGTATGAATCATAAACTTTATTGAGAACCAACAAACTCTAATCTCAGTCACTGAGGCAATTGCAATTTATCATAACATAGGAAAGAGTCAATATAAGAGCTTTTCAGCAAGTCCACATACTCAACTATCATTTAGTCTTTCACAATTCCTAACACTCACGCAATACTTATGGGTATGGATTTTTAATCAGACACAGAGAAAGATAGGGCTTATAGTTTTGCCTCCCAACGTTTTACCTCAAGGGTAATGTCAACAATAATAGTTCATGAAAAACCCACATCCAATTAGCCATATATATCAGGATCTTTCCAACACATTGTGCTTGCCAAAGGATAAAATGTAAAAAGGAAAGGTGAATATCACCATGACTCTTATATAAGGTAGAAGATGAAAGTAAAAGATAGGCCCTTCGCAGAGCGAAGAATAGGTTGTCATGCGCTTTTATGGTTGGATGCACGAAATCTTAATGCAAAAGAACGTCACTTTATATTGCCACTTGTGATATGGACCTTTAGTATGCAGTCCGTCGCTTTTATTTTTTCCATATCACAAGATCGTATAAAGCTTATTTTCTCCACACTAATAAGTCATACATATTTAGAGAGCAATATTTATTGCTTGCACCGATGACAACTTACTTGAAGGATCTTACTCAATCCATAGGTAGATATGGTGGACTCTCATGGCAAAACTGGGTTTAGGGATATTTGGAAGCACAAGTAGTATCTCTACTTGGTGCAAAGAAATTGGCTAGCAAGAGAGGGAAAGGAAAGCTCAACATGTTGGATGATCCATGACAATATAATTTATCTCAGATGTAAGAAAACATAACCCATTACGTTGTCTTCCTTGTCCAACGTCAACTCTTTAGCATATCATACTTTAATGAGTGCTCACAATTATAAAAGATGTCCAGGATAGTATATTTATATGTGAACCTCTCTTTCTTTATTACTTCCTATTAATTGCAACGATGACCAAAACTATGTTTGTCAAATCTCAATAATTTTTATTCATCATACTCTTTATATGTGAGCTCATTACTCTCCATAAGATCCATATGGTCTCTTTGTTTCCTTTTATTTCTTCTCTTTTTATTTTATTCCCTCAATATCATAGCAAAATAATCAAGCCCTTGACTCAACACTAATCTTTATTATATATAGCTCACGGACTCGATTACATAAGAAGATCATAAAGCAAAACTCACAACTAGATCATACTAAAACTTTATTCTACTAGATTAAGATATTATCAAAAGGATTGAACTAAGAAAAACGGTAAAGATAAAAGTGATGGTGATAATACCGGGGCACTCCCCCAAGCTTGGCAGTTGCCAAGGGGAGTGCCCATACCCATGTAATTATGTCTCCTTCTTCAGGGGTGGTGATGTGATATTCTTGGCGATGATGCCCCTCAGGATACGGTTCTCTTCCTCGAGCTTATTAACTTGCTGCTTGAGGTTCATTATTTCCTTACGGAGCTTGCCAGTGACGGCTAAAGCTCCTTTAACCCAAGGATGTTGCATAGCTGCGGGAGAACAAATAACACTCTTTTTCATATTTTCATAAGAAAGAAATCTAACATTGGAAGGGATGACCGAGTTTGGAATAGATGAGCTCTGTAGTTCCCCCATCGTGAATCCTTCCCGGAAACGAGAAGTAACTTCTTGATCCTCCTCCATGGCATTTATCATTTTCAAGTCAGCTTCCATATCTTCCTCCGTTGAGGGCCCAAAGTGATAGGCATCGCTGTTTACCCCTGGACCTGGTGTCGGATGAGACACCCGACTCTCCCCGACTGACTCTTGAGAAGACATCTTGCTCTAATCTGCGGCAGAAACAGCTCGAAACAAAGACATGATATATTTGCATGATACGGAGGTCAAAACCTTCGGGAGATTATATAATGAATTTTTACCGACTAAAAGAAGTATTGTGCAACAAAACGGAGTCCAGAGAGTGCATGAGGTGCCCACGAGGCAGGGGCGCGCCCAGGGGGTAGGGCGCGCCCTCCACCCTCGTGGAAGCCTCGTGTCCTTTCCGGTCTGCTTCTTATTTTTCTATTTTCTTAAATATTCCAAAATGGAGAAAAATTGCCATTAGAACTATTTTGGAGTCGGTTTACTTACCGTACAACATACCTATTCCTTTTTAAAGTCTGAAACATTCTGGAAAGTGTATCTTATGTATTCCTCGGGGTTACGGTTTCAATAACATTAGTTTCAATATTTATAGGATTACCTGAGATATAATGTTTGACTCTTTGGCCGTTCACCACCCTTGGATTTGTGCCTTCGAAGTTGTTGATTTTTATGGCACCGAGGCGATAGACCTCCTCGATAACGTAAGGACCTTCCCGTTTAGAGAGAAGTTTGCCTGCAAAATATCTTAAACGAGAGTTGTATAGCAATACATAATCACCTACATTAAACTCACGCTTTTGTATCCTTTTATCATGCCATCTTTTAACTTTTTCTTGAAACAACTTGGCATTTTCATAGGCCTAGGTTCTCCATTCATCAAGTGAGCTAATGTCAAAAAGCCTCTTCTCACCCGACAAGTTTGAAATCATAGTTGAGCTCTTTAATGGCCCAATATGCCTTATGTTCTAGTTCAACAGGTAAGTGACATGCTTTTCCATAAACCATTTTATACGGAGACATACCCATAGGATTTTTATATGCAGTTCTATAAGCCCATAATGCATCATCAAGTTTCTTGGACCAATTCTTTCTAGATCTATTAACAGTCTTTTGCAAAATTAATTTAAGCTCTCTATTACTTAATTCTACTTGGCCACTAGACTGTGGTGATAAGGAGATGCAATTCTATGATTAATATCATACTTAGCAAGCATTTTACGAAAGGCACCATCAATAAAATGTGAACCACCATCAGTCATTAAATATCTAGGGACTCCAAACCACGGAAAAAAAACTTCTTTAAGCATCTTAATAGAGGTGTTATGATCAGCACTGCTAGTTGGAATAACTTCTACCCACTTAGTAACGTAATCAACATCAACTAAAATATGTGTATACCCATTAGAGGAAGGGAAAGATCCCATATAATCAAAGCCCCAAACATCAAATGGTTCAATAACGAGTGAATAATTCATAGGCATTTCTTGAGTTCTACTAATATTACCAATTCTTTGACATTCATCACAAGACAAGACAAACTTACGGGCATCCTTGAAGAGAGTAGGCCAATAAAAACCGGATTGCAATACCTTGTGTGCAGTTCTATCTCCAGCATCGTGTCCTCCATAAGCCTCAGAGTGACACTTACGTAGGATCTGTTTCTGTTCATACTCAGGTACACAATGTTTAATAACACCACCTACTCCTTGGTTGTAAAGATGTGGGTCATCCCAGAAGTAATGTCTTAAATCATAGAAAAACTTTTTCTTTTGCTGGTATGTGAAACTAGGTGGTATAAATTTAGCAACAATGTAATTAGCATAATCATCATACCATGGAGCAGTACGGGAAGCATTTATGACAACTAATTGTTCATCAGGAAAGCTATCATCAATAGGTAGTGGGTCATCAAGAACATTCTCTAACCTAGACAAGTTGTCTGCAACGGGATTCTCAGCTCCCTTTCTATCAATAATATGCAAATCAAATTCTTGTAGCAGGAGAACCCATCTAATAAGTCTATGTTTAGCATCTTTCTTTTCCATAAGATATTTAATAGTAGCATGATCAGTGTGAATAGTTACTTTAGAATCAACAATATAAGGTCTGAACTTATCACAAGCAAATACAACCGCAAAGAATTCCTTTTCAGTAGTAGCATAATTTCTCTGGGCATTGTCTAGAGTTTTACTAGCATATTGGATAACATTTAATTTTTTATTAACTCTTTGTACTAGAACAGCCCCTACAACATAATCACTAGCATCATGCATAATTTCAAAGGGTAAATTCCAATCAGGTGGTTGAACAATAGGTGCAGAAATCAAAGCTTTCTTAAGTATTCCAAATGCTTCTACACAATCATCATCAAAGACAATAGGTTCAGAAATCAAAGCTTTCTTAAGTATTCCAAATGCTTCTACACAATCATCATCAAAGAAAAAAGGAATATCTTTTTGTAATAGGTTAGTTAGAGGCCGGGAAATTTTTGAGAAGTCCTTAATGAACCTCCTATAAAAACCGGCATGACCAAGGAAACTTCTTATACCTTTGATGTCCTTGGGATACGGCATCTTTTCAATAGCATCAACTTTAGCTTTGTCCACTTCAATACCTCTTTCAGAAATTTTATGCCCCAAGACAATACCTTCATTAACCATAAAGTGGCACTTCTCCCAATTCAAGACAAGGTTAGTTTCTTCACATCTCTGCAAAACTCGATCAAGGTTGCTTAAGCAATCATCAAAAGAGGATCCATAAATAGAGAAATCATGCATGAAAACTTCACAAATCTTTTCACAAAAGTCAGAGAATATAGCCATCATGCATCTTTGAAAGGTAGCAGGTGCATTACATAAACCAAAAGGCATACGTCTATAAGCAAAGGTACCGAAAGGGCAAGTAAAAGTAGTCTTTTCTTGATCATCAGCTGACACAGGTATTTGAGAGAAATTGGAGTAACCATCTCGAAAGCAAAAATGTGTATGTTTGGATAATCTTTCTAGCATTTGATCAATGAAAGGCAAAGGGTAATGATCTTTTGTAGTAGCTTTATTTAATTTGCGAAAATCAATTACCATCCTATAACCTGTCATAATTCTTTGCGGAATCAAATTTGTAATAGCTCCTTTCTTAGGGACACAATGGACAGGACTTACCCACTGACTATCAGCAACGGGATAAATTATACCTGCTTCAAGGAGCTTTAATATTTCCTTTCTTACCACTTCTTTCATCTTAGGATTTAGCCATCGTTGGTGATCAATAACTGGTTTGGCGTCTTTCTCCAAATTTATTTTGTGTTGACATAGAGTGGGACTAATGCCCTTAAGATCATCAAGAGTATATCCAATAGCAGAACGGTGCTACTTCAGAGTTTTCAATAATCTCTCTTCTTCATGCTCTGAAAGGTTAGAACTAATAATAACAGGATATATCTTCTTTTCATCAAGATAAGCATATTTAAGAGTATCAGGCAATGGTTTAAGATCAAACACAGGATCACCCTTGGGTGGAGGAGGATCCCCTAGGATTTTAACAGGCAAGTTCTGTTTCAGAATAGGTCCCTTTTTAAAGAATACTTCATCTATTTCCCTTCTTTCATTCATAAACATATCATTTTCATGGTCTAGCAAATATTGTTCTAAAGGATCAGTAGGAGGCACGGCAATAGAAGCAAGACCAATAACTTCATTTTTACTAGGAAATTCCTCATCATGGGGTTGTCTACTAAATTTAGCAAAATTAAACTCATGAGACATATCCCCTAAACCAACAGAAATAATATCCTTATTGTAGTCTATCTTAGCATTAACAGTATTCAAGAAGGGTTACAAAATATAATGGGACAAAAGCTATCTTGTGGGAACTAAGAACAAGAAAATCAGCAAGATATTTAACCTTCCCACACAAGACTTCAACATCTCTAACAATCCCAATCAGTGAAATAGTATCTCTATTGGCAAGTTTAATGGTAACATTGATATCTTCTATCTCAGCAGGTGCAATATCATGCATAATTTCTTCGTATAAGGAATGAGGTATTGCACTTGCACTAGCACCCATATCACATAAGCCATGATAACAATGATCTCCTATTTTACCGGAAATAACAGGCACGCCTACAATAGGTCTATGTTTATTTTTAGCATCAGGTCTAGCAATTCTAGTAGCTTCATTGCAGAAGTAAATAACATGCCCATCAATATTATCGGCCAAGAGATCTTTAACCATAGCAATCTTAGGTTCAACTTTAATTTGCTCAGGGGGTTTAGGTGTCTTCATATTATTTTTGTTAACCACAGTTGAAACTTTAGCATGATCCTTTATTCTAACAGGGAAAGGTGGCTTCTCAATATAAGCAGTAGGAACAATAGGATCATCATAAGTGATAGTCTTTTCTTCAACTTTAATAGGTGCAACTACTTTTAATTCAATGGGAGGATTATATTTAAACCACTTCTCCTTAGGGAGATCAACATGAGTAGCAAAGGATTCACAGAAAGTAGCTACTATCTCAGAGTCAAGTCCATATTTAGTGCTAATTTCACGGAAAGCATCGGTATCCATAAAATATTTAACACAATCAAACTTAGGTGTTATACCTGACTCCTTACCTTCGTCAAGGTCCCAATCTTCAGAGTTGCGTTTAATTCTTTCCAATAAATCCCATTTGAATTCAATAGTCTTCATCATAAAAGATCCAGTACAAGAAGTATCGAGCATGGAGCGACTACTGAGAGAAAGCCAAGCATAATTTTTTTGAATAATCATTTCTCTTGAGATCTCATGATTGGGGCATGAATATAACATTGACTTAAGCCTCCCCCAAGCTTGAGCGATGATTTCTCCTTCGCGAGGCCAAAAATTATATATATAATTACCATCACAATGAACAAGATGCATAGGACAAAACTTCTAATGAAATTCCAATTTCAATCGCTTGTAGTCCCATGATCCCATATCATCACATAGCCTATACCATGTCAATGCCTCTCCCTTCAAATATAAAGGGAAGACCTTCTTCTTGATAACATCCTCGGGCATACCTGCAAGCTTAAATAATCCACAAACTTCATCCAGATAGATTAAGTGTAAATCGGGATGTAATGTTCCATCACCTGCAAAAGGATTAGCTAGCAGTTTCTCTATCATACCCGAAGGAATTTCAAAGTAAACATTTTTAGTAGGTTTAGGAGCAACTCTTTAATCTACTGGTCAGGGTGAAGATACCCCGAACAAGCCCCTCAAAGTATTATGTTCCATAGTAACAAGTGACAGTAAATTTCAGCACACTATATAAATTTTTCCTTACCAAATTCCACCTACCAAAGGCGCTTCAATCCCCGGCAACGGAGCCAGAAAATACTCTTGATGACCCAAAACTGTAGGGGACCTATTGTAGCCTTTTCGATAAGTAAGAGTGTCAAACCCAACGAGGAGTAGAAGGAAATGATAAGCAGTTTTCAGTAAGGTATTCTCTTCAAGCACTGAAATTATCGGTAACAGATAGTTTTGTGATAAGATAATTTGTAACGAGTAGCAAGTAGTAAAAGTAAATAAGGTGCAGCAAGATGGCCCAATCCTTTTTGTAGCAAGGGACAAGCCTAGACAAACTCTAATATGAAGGAAAGCGCTCCCAAGGACACATGGGAATTATCATCAAGCTAGTTTTCATCAGGTTCATATGATTCGCGTTCGGTACTTTGATAATTTGATATGTGGGTGGACCGGTGCTTGGTTACTGCCCTTACTTGGACAAGCATCCCACTTATGATTAACCCCTATTGCAAGCATCCGCAACTACAACAGAGGTATTAAGGTAAACCTAACCATAGCATGAAACATATGGATCCAGATCAGCCCCTTACGAAGCAACGCATAAACTAGGGTTTAAGCTTCTGTCACTCTAGTAACCCATCATCTACTTATTACTTGCCAATGCCTCCCTCTAGGCCCAAATAATGGTGAAGTGTCATGTAGTCGACGTTCACATGACACCACTAGAGGGATGACAACATACATCTCATTAAAATATCGAACGAATACCAAACTCACATGACTACTTATAGCAAGACTTCTCCCATGTCCTCAGGAACAAACGTAACTACTCACAAAGCATATTCATGTTCATAATCAGAGGGGTATTAATATTCATAATGGATCTGAACATATGATCTTCCACCAAGTAAACCAACTAGCATCAACTACAAGGAGTAATCAACACTACTAGCAACCCACAGGTACCAATCTGAGGTTTGGATACAAAGATTGGATAAAAGAGATGAACTAGGGCTTGAGATGAGATGGTGCTGGTGAAGATGTTGATGGAGATTGACCCCCTCCCGATGAGAGGATCGTTGGTGATGATTTCCCCCTCCCGGAGGGAAGTTTCCCTGGCAGAACAGCTCTGCCGGAGCCCTAGATTGGTTCCGCCAAGGTTCCGCCTCGTGGCGGCGGAGTTTCGTCCCGTGAGCTAGCTTATGATTTGTTTTCGGACGAAATACCTCATATAGCAGAAGATGTGAATCAGAGGGCCACTAGGGGGCCCACGAGGCGGGGGGTGCGCCCAGGGGGTAGCGCGCGCCCCCCACCCTTGTGGATGGTGGGTGGCCCCCCTCTGGTACTTCTTTCGCCCAATGTTTTTTATATATCCTGAAACGTGCTCCCTGAAGTTTCAGGACTTTTAGAGATGTGCAGAATAGGTCTCTAATATTTGCTCCTTTTCCAGCCCAAAATTCCAGCTGCCGACATTCCCCCTCTTCATGAAAACCTTGTAAAATAAGAGAGAATAGGCATAAGTATTGTGACATATGTGTAATAACAGCCCATAATGCAATAAATATCGATATAAAAGCATGATGCAAAATGGACGTATCAATGTTCTACACTAAACCTTGCTCATGGATTGGACTCATTTACTACTTTGCTTCCACAATATTTATTTGTTTGGCTTTATCGCTATTTTGTAATAAATGTATTGCTCCTGGACCATCGATGTAATAAAGAGATGTGTGTTATTTATATTATTTCATCGAGTACTGTGTGTGCTAGGAAGTCGATCCAGGGACTAGCACGGTAAGCACAGAGACTTCGACCCTTGCCAGGTCGGGTCGCTACAAGCTTACATGGAATAGAACTCCAAGAACATCGAGGAGAACATTGTATTGGAGATCAAAGAGAGAAAAGAAGCCATCTAGCTACTAGTTATGGATGTTCAACAAAGACATTATATGCCTCATCGTTAGTTACCTCCGGTAGTGGATACTTCATGGATATCACTGACAAAATCTGCAATTGTATAATTGTACTCTGGCACATGACTTGTTACTACTGCAGGATGCTGCTAACGCGACACTACGCTCAGAGACCCTTCGACGAAACTGTGCGCGATGCATTAATCACAAACGGTGATGTAAAACCCGTCAAAAAGATGCAAAACGTTTGCGATGGCGGATACATCAAACACGGTTCAGATTTTAGTTGCGTGTGCGATGCGGGGCATACGGTTTAGTTCTATGAACTATTTGCGATGAGGCAGAAGAACAGAAACGGGCAGCCAAATGAAGGCTTGTGCGGTATACAGCATACAGTTTAGTCGAATTAACTGTTTGTGATTAGGCGGAGCAACAAAAGTGGGCAGCTAGATGAAGGTGTGTGTGATTGATGGCATACACTTCAGAAAAATGAATTGTTTGCGATTAGGCAACACAACAGAAACGGTCAGCCAGATCAACGTGTCTGCGATTGATGGCATACACTTCACACGGATGAACAATTTGCGATTAGCCACAACAAACAAAAAAGTTAGACAGATCAACGTGTGTGCGCTAGACGGGCACACATTCTAATTAAAAGAAGTGTGCACAATGGTAATGAAGAACGTGCACGGTTGTTGGAACAAGACTGTGCTGACATCGCCTATTGAGGTGCACCCTATGCTGCAAACGCCACATACGTGGCTGAGAAAGCGTGCCCACGTTACGCCATCCGAGAATAGTGTCGCACTTAGAAATTATAGAACTGTCAATAAATGTTGAGCCCACGTCCATCACATTCCAAATTACTACCATGCTATATTTAATTGCAAACCTGTTCACACCAATCAAAACCTAAACGGTTTCCCACTTAGGAGCCTATTAGTACTCGGTTATAATACTACTCCAAGATGTCTGCACATTCCTCCTCAACTCCTCATCCACAAAAACAAACAAGTCATTCATCGTTGCTCCCTTGCGTCTGCCATGGCCAGCGTGAGTTCTGGGTCGAGAGATTATTACCAGGTAGAGGCGAGCATGGTAGTGGAAGCACGAGAGATGTCCCGCCTTGCCGCAAAAGCAGCCGACATGTCCCACCACGCGGCCGTAACAGCATAGAGGTCCCGCTGCGCCGCCGAAGCAGCACAAAGGTCCCGAGGCACCATCGATGCAGCAGACTGGTCCGGCCGCGCCGCGGAAGCAGCAAAGATGTCCCGCCGCTCCGCGAATGTAGCAAGGATGTCCTCCCGCGCCGCAGTGGCCTAGGAAAATGTCTCGCGGGCAGGCGAGGACTCTCACAGGCACATGCGCGCTATGCATGATGACTTGATGGGTCGGATATCCGACTGGATGAAGCAGGAGGACGAGATGAATGCCTCATTTAAAAATGCTATCAGCGTCATCCGGGGACTATGGGAGGACAAGGCGAAGCTCCGCACTGAGCGCGACCTGCTGAGGGCGAAGATCGCCGGAACGACGAAGCGGCATGAGGAGACCGTTGCCTTGTTGGAGAGGACTAGCGTCATTGTCAAGAAACTTATGGACGAGAATGCCATGCTCCGCATCGAGCGCCAAAGGCTAATGGAGGAATCCGTGGATGCTCTCAAGAAGCGTCCTGAGGACACAAAAGAGCTCATCGCCGCTCGCCACGGAGACTAGTTCCTACAGCCGAAAGTAGAGACCAGCGAGCCAAATCGTTGTCTTCTGATACGAAAAGCAAGCATTCTTCTCCAGCTGACGTACCGACACCTCACTACTACTTAATTAGTGAAAGATACGTTGGGATGTTTTAAATTCTCCATCAAGAGGCGGTAAACTATCTCTTTTAACACTAGACTTCGGGTCGCCTTCTTACTGGTTTTCTTCTTGGTCTCCCCTACTAGGGGAAACCTCAAAGCAAACAACAGAGCACTCTTCTTTTGCTCTTGTGTATTTCAGGTGTTGCCGCATGTGGATTTTTTAGTTATCTTCCTAAATACCTGTAACGCCCTCGATGCGACTATAGCTCCCACGTGTCAAGGCACGACTTAGAGGCATAATCGCATTGAAAGCAATGTCGCAAGTTAGGCAATCTTCACAACATCCCATGTAATATAGATAATAAAAGGGGAGAAACATAGTTGGCTTACACTCGCCACGTCAATCAAAGTACATAAATAGCATTACAACATTCAAACACTCATGGCCCGACTACGGCGCCAAAATAAAAAGATAACCCAACATGCGACACGGTCCCGATCACCCCAACTGGGCACCACTACTGATCATCAGGGAAAGACACGTAGTATATGCGTGAGTCCTCGTCGAACTCCCACTTGAGCTCAAGCGCGTCATCTAGAACGGAATCATCAGGCCCTGCATCTGGTTTGGAAGTAATCTGTGAGCCACAGGGACTCAGCAATCTCGCACCCTCGCGATCAAGACTATTTAAGCTTAATAGGTAAGGCAAGGAAAATATGTGGAGCTGCAGCAAGCGACTAGCATATATGGTGGCTATCCTGTTCGCAAAAGAGAGCGAGAAGAGGAGGCAAAGCACGAGCGAGTAACTAGAGGGCATCCCGCGGCAAGCATTACTCCAACACCGTGTTCACTTCCCGGACTCCGCCGAGAAGAGACCATCACGGTAACTCACACAGTTGATTCATTTTAATTAAGTTAAGGTTCAAGTTATATACAGTCGGACATTAACAAATTCCCATCTGCCCATAACCGCGGACACGGCTTTAGAAAGTTCAAAACCCTGCAGGGGAGTCCCAACTTAGCCCATGACAAGCTCTCACGGTCAACGAAGGAATAGACCTCCTCCCGAGACATTCCGATCACACTCGGTATCTCGGTTCTTCAAGACACTTCGACAAGTTAAAACAAAACCAGCAACACCGCCCGAATGTGCCGAAAAATCCCGATAGGAGCTGCACATATCTCATTCTCAGGGCACACTCAGATGAGCCAGACGTCGGGTAGGCCAGCCCAGAGTTGCCCCTGGTAGCCCCGGACATCGCTCGGTTGGACCAACACTCAGAGGAGCACTGGCCCGGGGGGGTTTAAATAAGATGACCCTCGGGCTCCGGAAACCCAAGGGAAAAAGAGGCTAGGTGGCAAATGGTAAAACCAAGGTTGGGCATTGCTGGAAAAGCTTTAATCAAGGATAACTATCAAGGGGTTCCCATTATAACCCAACCGCGTAAGGAACGCAAAAATCCGGGAACATAACACCGATATGACGGAAACTAGGGTGGCAAGACGGGAACAAAACACTAGGCGAGAGGCCGAGCCTTCCACCCTTTACCAAGTATATAGATGCATTAAGATAACATGGCAATATAATGATATCCGAACAAGTAAATAGTGTTCCAACAAGGAACGGTCTCCAATCTTCACCTGCAACTAGCAACGCTATAAGAGGGGCTGAGCAAAGCGGTAACATAGCCAATCAATGGTTTGCTAGGACACGGTGGGTTAGAGGTTTGACATGGCAATTTGGGAGGCATTATAAGCAAGTGGTAGGCATCGTAGCATAGACATAGCAAAAGAGCGAGCATCTAGCATAGCAAAGATATTAGAGATTTCGAGGGTATGATCATCTTGCCCGCAAAGTTGTCAGAGTTGACTAGATCCTCGAAAGCAAACTCAACGGGCTCCTCGTTAGCTAACTCGTCTCCCGGCTCTACCTAAACAAGACAAACAAGCAACAAGGACACAATCAACCACGTGCAAGGCACAAACAATATGATGCAAATATGGTATGCTATGCGGGATGCAATATGTGATGCATATGCAAGATTTGACAAGGAATGAATGGACCTGGCCTCAACTTGGAAATCCAACTGTGCCACTGGAAAGATGAGATGAAATCGCTTGAAAACAATATAAAGATCACCGGAATCGGAGTTACGGTTTGGAAATGGCAAGCAATTCAAATATGACCACGTTCTGCGATTTACAGCAAGTAGCCATCTAAATGCAACAAGATGAACATGCTACAGCACCCAAACATGGCATCAAAATACATGGCAGGGATCCATTCATGATGCTTAACAAAAGACTAGCACTGAGCTACGCCCAATTCATCCATTAACAGGTTCAAACAAGCATGGCAAAAATGCATTTGGTAAACAGATTTCAGACTTGGTGAAATTAACACTTGTCTGGAATTTCAAATCAGATAGCACTCTTTGCAGCATGAAAACTATATGCTACATGACCTGAACATGGCAAAGTAAAGCATGGCAGGGAGCTACTCAAGGATCTTAACAAAAGTCCCTTAGTGACCTTGAGCCAAAAGGGATCAGAAAATACATTTCCAAGCATGTGAACATGGCAAAAACATAATCAGTTCTCAGACTTAGTGAAAACCGGAGCATGCTAAAACAGATATCAAGTAGGCATGTTTACGAGCTCGATGCACTCACTACGGAGGAAGTCATGACAATCTAAGCATACACCCATCAAGAATACACATAATACAAGCTAGACATGGCAAGAACAATAACATAGCATGCACGGATCAACTACCACACCCTCGGCAAAATCGCTAACAAGTAGACAATCTACCCAGATTCCCGAAATGACAAAAGTAGAGCTCGATTGACTCAAGCTAGGGTGCTCCATAATTGCAAATAAAGACATGGATGGATAGAGCACTACAAGATTAACAAAACATCCTTACTGATCATCCTCAAAAGAGGCACGGATCACTAGGAAACAACATGAACATATGGCATATGAGATAAACACTCCAAGGACTTAGTGGAAATGCTAAGTCCCTGAAATCAGCATTAACGAATGCACCACTTTGCAAGCTTGTGCTAGTCACCACACACATCCAAAAAATACATGGGTTGCACCTCTGGATAGATGGCAAAACATATAACAAAACTCATGAAGAGTTCAGGGGCATATCATGCACACAATAATCATGGCAAAAAATGACAAATATCTAATTGGAGCAGCAGATCTGACAATTATCTCAAATAGCACTCTTCTAACCGCATTTCTGGCATCAAGATGAACTCAAATGAAAATTATGCAATGAGATGAAATGATGTGCTCTCTGAGATGAACATTTTGATATGCTATATGCCCAAAACGGAGCTACGGATGCAAAGTTACAATGCGATGAACATAGCCAAAAAATTAGGGTTAGGGACGGAAAGTCAACCGGATCTAGATCTGGATCTGAGAACAGTGTAGCAGTGCACGGACTTCGAGGTTCGTCGGCCGGACTTGACGCGATGGATCGGTCGGAGAGCTCGTCGGAGGAGGCGAGGAGGTGCGCCGGTGAGGGAGGAGGAGGCGGCCGGCGTCCAGGGTGGCCGGAGCCGTGGCGGCGGGGCGGTGCCGGAAGCGGCGCGGCGGGGCGGCGCTGGAGCTCGCCGGAGCTCAGGCGGCGAACGGCATGCGGCGGCGGGGCCAGGTAGGAGAAGAGGCGGCCGGCGCGGGCGCCTCTGGCCCAGGCGGCGACGGGAGAGG
>NC_041382.1:430120627-430130225 GCF_002162155.2 Triticum dicoccoides
GCCTTGGGCCCTCGCGGGCCTCGGCGGGAGTGGCGGTGATGTGGGGCTCGCGGGGCTGACGTGGCGGCGGCGGAGCAGGTCCGACAATGTCCGGCCCGGCGGACTTTGTCCGGCGGCGGCGGGTGGGGATGGATCTAGGGTTTCGGGAGGAAGGGGAAGGATAAATTCTGGGGGGGGGGTCTTTAAATAGGCATAGAGGGAGCTAGGAGTATCCAAATGAGGTGCGGTTTTCGGCCACGCGATCATGATCAAACGCTCTAGATGATGGAGAGGGTTTTGGTGGGTTTTCGGCCAAAATGGAGGGGTGTTGGGCTGCAACACACACGAGGCCTTTCTGGTCCCTCGGTTAACCGTTGGAGCATCAAACGAAGTCCAAATGGTACGAAACTTGACAGGCGGTCTACCGGTAGTAAACCAAGGCCGCTTGGCAAGTCTCTGTCCAATCCAGAAATGTTTAATCCCCACACATGAAAGAAAGGTAGAAAAGACCACCGGAGGAGAACGAAGCGCCGGAATGCAAAATGAACAACGGGGAAAATGCTCGAGTGCATGAGATGAACACGTATGCAAATGCAATGCACATGATGAAATGATATGAGATGCACGACAACGATAACAACACACGGAGACAAAGACCCGAACCCGGGAAAATAAAATAACTTAAGGCCGGAAACGACAAGAGTTGGAGTACATATTGGGTAAATTACATCCGGGGTGTTACAACACTCCACTACTACGAAAGGATCTCGTCCCGAGATTTAGGACTGAAAGAACACCGGGTACTCAGAACGGAGGTGATCCTCGCGTTCCCAGGTATCTTCACGGTCGGAATGGTGTGACCACTTTACTTTGAGGAATTTGATTGACTTGTTGCGAGTCTTGCGTTCAGTCTCTTCAAGAATAGCAACGGGGTGCTCACGATATGAGAGATCTTCTTAGAGCTCAATGTCCTTGAAGTTGACGATGCGGTCAGGAGTCTTGAAGCACTTTCAAAGCTGAGAGACATGGAACACATCATGAACATTTGCAAAGTTTGAAGGAAGCTCGAGTTGATAGGCGAGATCGCCTCTCTTGCTGACGATCTTGAAAGGACCCACATATCTAGGGGCAAGCTTCCCTTTGATACCGAAGCGACGAGTACCTTTCATAGGAGAGACGCGGAGGTAAACATGATCTCCGATCTCGAAAGCCAAATCACGGTGCTTACTATCATAGTAGCTCTTCTGGTGGGATTGGGCTGCTTTGAGGTTATCTCGAATGACTTTGCACATTTCCTCTGCCTCTGTGATTAAGTCATTACCCAAAAGCTGATGTTCACCGGTTTCAGACCAGTTGAGAGGGGTACGGCACTTCCTGCCATACAGAATTTCAAATGGGGCCTTGCCCAAACTTGCTTGAAAACTGTTGTTGTAGGAGAATTTAGCATAAGGAAGACAATCCTCCCACTTCATGCCGAAGGAGATCACACAAGCCATGAGCATATGTTCAAGAATCTGGTTGACACGCTCAACTTGACCGCTCATTTGAGGATGGAAAGCTGTGCTGAAGCGGATGTTGGTGCCCATGGCCTTCTGAAAAGAATCTCAAAACTTGGAGGTAAAGATGCTGCCACGGTCTAAAGAGATCACTTGTGGAATACCATGCAGAGAGACAATTCGAGAGGTATAGAGTTCCGCCAATTGAGCTGCAGTGATTAACTCTTTGATAGGCAGAAAGTGAGCCACTTTAGTGAGTTTGTCGATGACAACGAATATAGCATCATTGCCACGTTTGGACTTTGGGAACCCAGTCATGAAGTCCATCTCAATGTGGTCAAACTTCCATTCTGGAATGGCAAGAGGTTGGAGGAGACCATCTGGCCTTTGGTGTTCTGCCCTCACTCTTCTGCGGACATCACATTCATTCACGAATTGAGCAATCTCGCGCTTCATTCGAGTCCACCAATAAGTTTGCTTAAGGTCCTGATACATCTTCGTGCTCCCAGGGTGGATTGAGAGGAGAGAATTGTGAGCCTCGTTCATGATAACCTTACGTAGATCACCTTGGGGCACAACAATATGATCCTCGAAGAAGAGAGTATCCTTGTCATCAAGGCAGTAGCACTTGTACTTGGGTTGACTCTTGGCAATCCCAATCTTCACCTTTTTCACCATAGCATCAAGAAGTTGGGCTTGGCGAATCTGGTCTTCCAAGGTAGGAGAGACTTGAAGGTTGGTGAGGAAACCTTGAGGAACAACTTGCAGATTAAGTTTGCGGAAAGCTTCACAAAGCTCGGGTTGATAAGGCTTGAGAATCAGACTGTTGCAGTAAGCCTTCCTGCTCAATGCGTCAGCAATCACATTGGCCTTGCCTGGAGTATACTCGATACTCGGATTATACTCTTGAATCATTTCGACCCATCAAGTTTGCCTGAGGTTGAGATTAGTCTGAGTGAAGATGTACTTGAGACTCTTGTGGTCAGTGAAAATGTCCACTTTTCTTCCCAATAAGAGATGTCTCCAAGTCAAAAGAGCATGCACAACTGCCGCCAACTCGAGATCATGAGTGGGGTAGTTCTTCTCGTTGGGCTTCAATTGGCGAGAGGTATAAGCCACAACTTTCTTCTCTTGCATCAACACTGCACCAAGACCTTGGAGAGAGGCATCGCAAAAGACCTCGTACGGCTTGGATTCATCAGGCGGAGTCAGAACTGGAGCGGTGACCAATTTCTCTTTCAAAGTGTTTAAAGCAATGTCACACTCCGGAGACCAAACGTACTTTACGTGCTTCTGGAGAAGATTTGAGAGAGGCTTCGTGATCTTAGAAAAGTTTTCAACGAATCTTCGACAGTAGCTTGCGAGACCGAGGAAGCTAAGGAGTTGCTTCATGTTCTGAGGTGGTTCCCAATTCACAATTGCAGACACCTTCTCGGGATTCACCGCAATACCCTTGGCAGAGATGATATGCCCAAGATAAAGAACCTCATCGAGCCAAAATTCGCACTTGGAGAACTTGGCGTAGAACTGGTGTTCTCTGAGCTTATCGAGTACCAAACGCAAGTGCTTGGCATGATCTTCCTTGTTCTTCGAGAAAACCAGAATGTCGTCGAGATAGACCAAAATGAAGTCATTGGTGTAGGCATTGAAGATGAAGTTCATCATGCGAGAGAAAGTCGGAGGAGCGTTGATGAGGCCAAAAGACATGACAGTGTATTCATATGAACCATAGCTTGTCCTGGAAGCTGTCTTGGGAATATCTTGCTCACGGATTCGAATCTGGTGATAACCCATACGGAGATCAAGCTTGGAGAATACTTGGGCCCCTTTGAGTTGTTCGAACAGCTTGTTGATGTTGGGAAGTGGGTATTTGTTCTTGATGGTCTTCTTGTTCAATGGACGGTAATTAACACAAAGTCGGTCCGTTCCATCCTTCTTCTTCACAAAAAGAACACCACAACCCCACGGAAAAGAACTAGGTCGGATGAGACCCATTCTCTCTTGAATATCGAGTTGCTTCTTCAGATCCTTCAACTCTTCAGGTCCGAGCTTGTAAGGACGCTTGCACACAGGTTCCGTGCCGGGCTCAAGATCAATGACGAATTCAACTGGCCGGTGCGGAGGCATTCCTGGAAGCTCTTCTGGAAAGACGTCTTGATATTCGCAAACGACTGGAATTTGCAAGATAGCATCCAGTTCACCCTTCTCATTGAGAGAAAACAGACGGATGGTATCATCACGAGTGGCAAATACAATTACATCCTCAGACGAATGAGTCAATTGAATCTGCCTGGCTGCACAATCAAGATGCGCCTTGTGCTTAGAAAGTCAATCCATTCCGAGAATAAGATCAATATCCGAGTTACCAAGAACCACCAGAGAAGAAAGGAACTTGTAGTCGCCCAATGTGATAGTAACATCCGGGGCGATAGCGCTTGCATTCATGAATTTACCCGGAGAAACAACAGATAACTGTCTAGGCAAATCTTGTAAAGGCAACTCATGCTTAGAAACAAATGGTCTCGAGATGAAACAATGTGATGCACCCGTGTCAAAAAGAACTTTTGCAGGAATATCATTAACAGGAAGGTTACCCATGATGACATCTGACAAGTCCTATGCCTGAGCTGCATTCATCAAGTTGACCTTGGCGGACTTGGTGTTATGCTTGACCATAGCTGTACTTGCCGATCTCACAGGAGGAGGAGGAGGGAGACGCCTCTGGTTGAAGCACTTGCTGGCATAGTGACCCTTCTGTTGGCACTTGTTGCACGTGACCTCTGAAAGCGGACGGTGATACGGAGCACTTGATCTTGGAGCTTGAGACGAAGTCTTGTTCTGAAAGCCAGGGTTGGGTGAGTGGGAAGATCCACTGCCACATTTGCTCTTCTGCTGATACGGCTGACGGAACGGAGGAGGAGGAAGCCAATACTTCTGCTGCTTGGCCACTTGAGTAGAGGAAGAAGGAGTACCATCCCTGACTCGCTTCTTGGAAGCATCACACCTCAGTTGATCAGCCTCTTGCTTCAATGTCATGTTGTAGAACTCATCATACCTCAAGGGCTCAAAGAGAACAAGAGCTAGCTGGATTTCTTCTTTGAGACCACCCCTGAACTGGTATATCATGCTCTTCTCATCAGGGACGTCCTGCTTAGCAAAGCGGGCGAGCTTCTGAAACAACTTGTTGTAGTCATAGACAGACAAAGAGCCTTGCTTCAGGTTGCGGAATTACTCACGCTTGCTTTCAACCATGCTCTGAGGGATGTGATGAGCTTTGAAGTCTTGACGGAATTCATCCCAGGTAATCACACGTCCTCCTCTGGAATCCTTGTACTGCTGGAACCATTATGCAACTTGGTCTTTGAGTTGGACGGAAGAGAACTTGACAAAGTCCTCAGGCCTAACGTTACTGCACTCAAAATGCTTGCACATATCCATGAGCCAATCGTCAGCATCAGTTGCCTCAACACAATTGCTGAAAGTCTTTGGCCCATTAGCAAGGAACTGGTTGAGTGTAGCAAAGTGATTTTTATTGTTGCCTTGGTTGCCTTGGTTCGCTTGATTGCGCTCTTGAAGAATTTGCATGATCAACTGCGTGTTTGCATTGGTTGCGGCCATCACAGCTTGCCATGCCTCCGGAGGAGGTGGAGGTGGTGGCGGATCCTGATTCTGATTCTGATTGGTGCTCTTAGCGGGAGCCATCCTGAAGAGGGTGACAACCATTAGCACATTGACAGACAAATATTGAAGCTGAATCCAACGGAATGAAAAATGCAACATAAAGTCTTCACATCCGAACATAAGAACGAATGCATTCCTCTTGAAATGGTCACATATCCATAAATTGAGAAGCCACTTAGAATTTAGGTAGAGAAATAAATCAACAAGGTCGGATCAAGAATGAATACTCGGTAAGAAATCCCAATCTCAAACCAAATATCCATGGAAGAAGAACTAGAGCTACAAGAATTCCCACCTATGAAACTCCCGAACCTTTCTGGTTATGCAATAAGGTGTTGGGGATACAGGGGAAGCATAATATCTCACCCAAATCTAGCAAATCCTACATCCAGCTGTATCCATCCTTCAACACATAACCGAGAAAAACTTCGGAAACCATCTACCTCAACCTTCGAAAAGCATCCGTTATACAAGTTATGGCGATACTCCCGAACTCCCGCCCCAGTACTGGGTGGCGTCGAGGTTATCTCACCAACGAACTGCATAAAAGAGATTTTCGATGTCGGCGTACTAAACTCAGGTATTCCAGAACTGCAACGATAAAATTGTGATGACAACACCTCGGAGCTCAACTCCCCGGGACACTGCCACAACCCCTAAAGACAGGAGGCACCAAGAACAATGTTCTCATCACAAAACCATCGAAACGATACCAAGATACCTGCGTGATCCTAAAAAAGTTTTTTAGTGAAATTTGAGAAGAGAAGAGTCAAAACTCTACGTCAGGATGCCTTACCAGAGTGATGAGGAGACTGGGGAGTAAAAGAATTCCTAAACTCTCCGATATATAATTCCTAAATGACTCAAAACATTTTTTCTAGACACAACTCGGCTGCTAAAAACAATCAAGCAATGGGGGCTCCTAAGGTCGGGGAAGGCTCTGATGCCAACTTGTAACGCCCTCGATGTGACTATAGCTCCCATGTGTCGAGGCATGACTTAGAGGCATAATCGCATTGAAAGCAATGTCGCAAGTTAGGCAATCTTCACAACATCCCATGTAATATAGATAATAAAAGGGGAGAAACACAGTTGGCATACACTCACCACGTCAATCAAAGTACATAAATAGCATTACGACATTCAAACACTCATGGCCCGACTACGGCGCCAAAATAAAAAGATAAACCAACATGCGACACGGTCCCGATCACCCCAACTGGGCACCACTACTGATCATCAGGGAAAGACACGTAGTATCTGCGTGAGTCCTCGTTGAACTCCCACTTGAGCTCAACTGCGTCATCTGGAACGGAATCATCAGGCCCTGCATCTGGTTTGGAAGTAATCTGTGAGCCACAGGGACTCAACAATCTCGCACCCTCGCGATCAAGACTATTTAAGCTTAATAGGTAAGGCAAGGAAAATATGTGGAGCTGCAGCAAGCGACTAGCATATATGGTGGCTATCCTGTTCGCAAAAGAGAGCGAGAAGAGGAGGCAAAGCACGAGCGAGTAACTAGAGGGCATCCTACGGCAAGCATTACTCCAACACCGTGTTCACTTCCCGAACTCCGCCGAGAAGAGACCATCATGGTAACTCACACAGTTGATTCATTTTAATTAAGTTAAGGTTCAAGTTATCTACAACCGGACATTAACAAATTCCCATCTGCCCATAACCGCGGGCATGGCTTTCGAAAGTTCAAAACCCTGCAGGGGAGTCCCAACTTAGCCCATGACAAGCTCTCACGGTCAACGAAGGAATAGACCTCCTCCCGAGACATTCCGATCAGACTCGGTATCTCGGTTCTTCAAGACACTTCGACAAGTTAAAACAAAACCAGCAACACCGCCCGAATGTGTCGACAAATCCCGATAGGAGCTGCACATATCTCATTCTAAGGGCACACTCAGATGAGCCAGACGTCGTGTAGGCCAGCCCAGAGTAGCCCCTGATAGCCCCGGACATCGCTCGGTTGGACCAACACTCAGAGGAGCACTGGCCCGGGGGGGCTTAAATAAGATGACCCTCGGGCTCCGGAAACCCAAGGGAAAAGGAGGCTAGGTGGCAAATGGTAAAACCAAGGTTGGGTATTGCTGGAAAAGCTTTAATCAAGGCGAACTATCAAGGGGTTCCCATTATAACCCAACCGCGTAAGGAACGCAAAAATCCGGGAACATAACACTGATATGACGGAAACTAGGGCGGCAAGAGTGGAACAAAACACTAGGTGAGAGGCCGAGCCTTCCACCCTTTACCAAGTATATAGATGCATTAAGATAACATGGCAATATAATGATATCCCAACAAGTAAATAGTGTTCCAACAAGGAACGGTCTCCAATCTTCACCTGCAACTAGCAACACTATAAGAGGGGCTGAGCAAAGCGGTAACATAGCCAATCAACGGTTTGCTAGGACATGGTGGGTTAGAGGTTTGACACGGCAATTTGGGAGGCATGATAAGCAAGTGGTAGGTATCGTAGCATAGGCATAGCAAAAGAGCGAGCATCTAGCATAGCAAAGATAGTAGTGATTTCGAGGGTATGATCATCTTGCCTGCAAAGTTGTCAGAGTTGACTGGATCCTCGAAAGCAAACTCAACGGGCTCCTCATTAGTGAACTCGTCTCCCAGCTCTACCCAAACAAGACAAACAAGCAACAAGGACACAATCAACCACGTGCAAGGCTCAAACAATATGATGCAAAGATGGTATGCTATGCGGGATGCAATATGTGATGCATATGCAAGATTTGACAAGGAATGAATGAACCTGGCCTCAACTTGGAAATCCAAGTGTGCCACTGGAAAGATGAGATGAAATCGCTTGAAAACGATATAAAGATCACCGGAATCGGAGTTACGGTTTGGAAATGGCAAGCAATTCAAATATGACCACGTTCTGCGATTTACAGCAAGTAGCCATCTAAATGCAACAAGATGAACATGATACAGCACCCAAACATGGCATCAAAATACATGGCAGGGATCCATTCATGATGCTTAACAAAAGACTAGCACTGAGCTACGCCCAATTCATCCATTAACAGGTACAAACAAGCATGGCAAAAATGCATCTGGTAAACAGATTTCAGACTTAGTGAAATTAACACTTGTCTGGAATTTCAGATCAGATAGCACTCTTTGGAGCATGAAAACTATATGCTACAGGACCTGAACATGGCAAAGTAAAGCATGGAAGGGAGCTACTCAAAGAGCTTAACAAAAATCCCTTAGTGACCTTGAGCCAAAAGGGATCAGAAAATACATTTGCAAGCATGTGAACATGGCAAAAACATAATCAGTTCTCAGACTTAGTGAAAACTGGAGCATGCTGAAACAGATATCAAGTAGGCATGTTTACGAGCTCGATGCACTCACTACGGAGGAAGTCATGACAATCTAAGCATACACCCATCAAGAATACACATAATACAAGCTAGACATGGAAAGAACAATAACATAGCATGCACGGATCAACTACCACACCCTCGGCAAAATCGCTAACAAGTAGACAATTTACCCAGATTCCCGAAATGACAAAAGTAGAGCTCGATTGACTCAAGCTAGGGTGCTCCATAATTGCAAACAAAGACATGGATGGATAGAGCACTACAAGATTAACAAAACATCCTTACTGACCATCCTCAAAAGAGGCACGGATCACTAGGAAACAACATGAACATATGGCATATGAGATAAATAGTCCAAGGACTTAGTGGAAATGCTAAGTCCATGAAATCAGCATTAACGAATGCACCACTTTGCAAGCTTGTGCTAGTCACCACACACATCCCAAAAATACATGGGTTGCACCTCTGGATAGATGGCAAAACATATAACAAAACTCATGAAGAGCTCAGGGGCATATCATGCACACAATAATCATGGCAAAAAATGACAAATATCTAATTGGAGCAGCAGATCTAACAATTATCTCAAATATCACTCTTCTAACCGCATTTCGGGCATCAAGATGAACTCAAATGAAAATGATGCAATGAGATGAAATGATGTAATCTCTGAGGCGAACGTTTTGATATGCTATATGCCCAAAACGGACCTACATAGCCAAAAAATTAGGGTTAGGGACGGAAAGTCAACCGGATCTAGATCTGGATCTGAGAACGCTGTAGCAGTGCACGGACTTCGAGGTTCGTCGGCCGGACTTGACGCGGTGGATCCGGTCGGAGAGCTCGTCGGAGGAGGTGAGGACGTGCGCCGGTGAGGGAGGAGGAGGCGGCCGGCGTCCGGGCGGTGGTGGCCGGAGCCGTGGCGGCGGGGCGGCGCCGGAAGCGGCACGGTGGGGCGGCGCCAGAGCTCGTCGGAGCTCTCGCGGCGGACGACGTGCGGCGGCGGGGCGAGATAGGAGAAGAGGCAGCCGGCGCGGGCGCCTCTGGCCCAGGCGGCGACGGGAGAGGGCCGGCCTTGGGCCCTCG